>NC_136878.1:2792272-2874772 GCF_949152265.1 Phoxinus phoxinus | reverse complement strand
ATAATGATATAATATATATAATTTAGTGCTGGACAACGATTAATCGCATTCAAAATAAAAGTTTGTTTACATAATATGTGCGTGTACTGTGTAATTATTTTGCGCATATATATATATATATACACATATGCATGTATATAATTAAGAAATATTTGCATGTATATACTGTGTATGTATATATATATAAATAACCCCTTTTTCCTAAGTAAATACATGCATATGTGTGTATTTATAAAAAATAATTACACAGTGCACGCACATATGTAAACACAAACTTTCATTTTGAAAGCAACTAATCGTTGCCCAGCACTAATATAATTATAAAGTATATATATGCTTTTAATCAGCATATAATTAGAATGATGCTGAAAATTCAGCTTTGATCACAGGAATTACATTTTAAAATATATTCACATAGAAAAGAGTAAATTGCAATAATATTTCACAATATTACTGTTTTTACTGTGTGTGCGCGCGCGTGTGTGTATATAGTCAGTACTGTTAATAGTATTATATAACGTAAATATAACGTATCGCTCGAATCCTAATATCCAGACTGCATCAATGTGAGAAACAACAAAACAAACATTAACGGGGAAACGGAGACATGAAATGCAGGGATGAAGAGGTCAGAGGTCAGGGGTGAGGGTGCAGATTACTCACAGAAATCTCACTGTCCACACCAGGATACATCTACAACACAGGGATGAGGAAGAGGAGGACAGGAGGAGGAAGAGAGGGTGGGGGAAAAAAAGAGGGAGATGAAAAGGTGACTCAGCAAAACGAGCAAACAAAGAGGAGGATATAAATGGAAGGGTATGAAAAATGAACGAGAGAGAGAGAGAGAGAGAGAGAGAGAGAGAGAGAGAGAGAGAGAGAGAGAGAGAGAAAAGAGAAAGAAAGAAAGAAAGAAAAGAAAGAAAGAAAGAAAGAAAGAGAGAGAGAGAGAGAGAAGAGAGAGAGAGAGAGAGAGAGAGAGAGAGAGAGAGAGAGAGAGAGCTCTTTGCTGAAGTTGAGCAAAAAGATCCAGAATTGTTTAAAAAAAAATATATATATAGGGTCACATGATGCTCTAAGTGCAAAGGATTCTGGGAAGCATTATTAGGATTTCAGTCTCAAGCTTAAAGGAACCTTCTTTTAGCATAATGTAGACAGTGTTGGGGGAAATGCATTACAAGTGACTTGAGTTACGTAATCAGATTACTTTTTCAAGTAACTAGTAAAGTAACGCATTACTTTAAAAATTTACAACAAAATATCTGAGTTACTTTTTCAAATAAGTCCCATTTATTGACTGACAGCTCTCCTGTCCTCATGTTGAGACAAACCAAAGTGCAGAGGCATTGTGTGTGTGTGTGTGTGTGTGTGTGTGTGTGTGTGTGTGTGTGTGTGTGAACATGATGTTTATTGTAGTTGTAGACTAAATGTGAACATTTACTCATCTCACTTGCACAAAAAAATATTCAATATTCCTCAAGATGAATTAAATCAGTGAAATGCAGAATCAGAATACTATGCAAACCTCCAATAACTGAATATGTTACATAAAACATAATTTTTATGCATTTAATCTCACTTTATTGACCAATCTACTTGCTTCTGACCTTCGATGATTCAGTTAAATAAGCAAAAATTAGATAGATAGAAAGGTTTGCTTTCCTCTACTGTACACATGTCCTTCAGCCTGAGGATTATTATTTCACTTTTGGTGTGAACGGGTCTTTACATTTGCCCAAAAATATAACTTTTGTGTTATAAAAAAACAAGCCCAGCCCAGGTGGGAAAAAAAGTAACGCAAAAGTAACGTGACGCATTACTATTCTAAAAAAAGTAACTAAGTAACGCAATTAGTGACTTTTTAAGGGAGTAACGCAATATTGTAATGCATTACTTTTAAAAGTAACTTTCCCCAACATTGAATGTAGATTACGACAACATTTCGTCTCATCTCTTATTTTTCAGAAGACACGGACGTCTATGTAATCGGAATGAAACTCGTACATGTTAAAGGTGCACTGTGTAATATTTAAGAGGATCTGTAATATCATATACATAACTATGTGTTCTGTGGTGTATAAAGACCTTACATAATCTACACACACCGTGGGTCCCCTTACTGTACATTGAAATGCGCTGACATGTTTCTACGGTGGCCCAAAACGGACAAACGCATTTCGTCACTATGTTGTTCTTCGTGAAAGGAAGCTTTAGCTAAAGTCAGCGAATAACACTAACACAATGATGAACAAGTAACAAAAATATTCGCAATAACATACCGTTTTACTGAATTATTAAGTAAACCTAATTTCTTAATTTATCTTCGTACAAAAACCTCATTGCTTAACCGTCTACTCTCTGCCGTCTCAGACGATGACATCACTTCCTGTCGGCCACCGTAACTTCTGTTGGGTGCAATTCACCACCTCACCACTAGATGCCGCTAGAAATCACACAGTGCACCTTTAAAGGAACAAATACTGTCAAGAAGCGACATGCATTGAACACCAGAGATAATCAAGTATTATTTATATACTATATAAAGTTATACTATATAAGTATATAAGTATTTATGAATATTTGATTATTAACAATATCAACACTGTTGTCAGAGCGACGAGAGCAGAGAGACATTTGAACCCGCAGGAGAAACCGCTCATTATCAGCAAGATCAGTGACGGACAGAAACAGGTCAAAGGTCAACCCTAAAACTCCCTCTCCTCCAGACATGAGTCGACACAGAAACAGAGAGAGGGTTTAAACACACGTATGATGAGATAAGAGGCTTTTCTCTGCACTGATGATGTGTTTACACTGACAGGCATCGACCAATCACAGCTGGTCCTCGACTACAGTCATCACAGGAGGATCATCCACTCTCAGTCTCTCGCAACACATCGTCACTCATGCTACAAAAAATATGTGTATGCGTTTATATATACAATTTTTGTATTTATATACTTAAATTATATAGATTTTAACTAATACAACATTCTCTCTCTCTCTCTCTCTCTCTCTCTCTCTCTCTGTGCGTGTATAATTATATATACACATACATACATACACATACGGTATATTAGATATTTAAATATTAATATATTTATTTTTGATATAGCAATTTAATTAGTGCATGGCATTTTGATTATGAGCTCTGTATACATTTATAACATTATATAAATATAACATTTTTATACATAAAATAGTATAGTATTTATGTACAGAACTTTAAATATAAATATAATTTAATATATTTTCTATTTATATTTTAAATAAGGTAATATATTCTAATATGTATAAAATAAAAATATTTATATTTACATATTTAAATAGTTTAGATATGTAGAATAGTATTACATGACATTTTAAATATATATATATATATATATATATATATATATATATATATATATATATATATATATATATATATATATATATATATATATATATATATATATATATATATATATATATATTAGGGCTGTCAAACGATTAAAATATTTAATCGCGATTAATCGCATTAATGTCATAGTTAACTCGCGATTAATCGCACATTTTTATAAATTCTAAATGTCTCTTGATTTCTTTTTGTCCCATTATTTTTTCTCATTTTAATGCTCTCAACATGGCTTGCTTTGTGCAAATGTTTTTTTTATCGCGAGATTAACGCCTAGCAAACTTCGTAGTTTTTTTCACATGCTTTTGCAACAACTAGTAACGTTATTAAAACTACAACACCACACCGGATCTAGCTAGCGAGACCAGAAACAAAACAACAGGCGCGCCGCACACACTGGTTTGGGCTTGCGTTGCGAACCGGCCCAAGAGTGGACGAGAAGCACAGCGCCGAGCCGCGTCTAGGACAACTGAGCGCGTCTAGCATATCGGACGCGCACTTTCTCAGTTTATGGCCAGCAATAAAAACGCAGAATGGCGCCGCCGGTGTGTGCGCACTCATAGAGAATAATGTGTTCGAATTTTAAATACGAGGCGCTGCAGGACTCGGCGCTTCTCGTCTGAACGTCACAGTATATGCCAATGTTGTTTTCAATAAAAAAAAAACATTTGCACAAAGCAAGCCGATCCACTTTTCCATGTTGATAAGAGCATTAAAATGAGAAAAAAATAATGGGACAAAAAGAAAGAGAAATTTAGAATTGATAAAAATGTGATTAATCGCGAGTTAACTATGACATTAATGCGATTAATCGCGATTAAATACTTTAATCGTTTGACAGCCCTAATATATATATATATATATATATATATATATTAGGGCTGTCAAAGTTAACGCGTTAATTAGGCGTTAACGCAACATCATATTAACGGCACTAATTTTTTTAACGCGCGATTAACGCAGCGCGTATTTTCAGTTTGACCCGTGACCCAACCCTAGTTGGAGAAATGGAGATACACAGTGTTGCCAACTTAGCGACATTGCAGACCCCTTTAGCGATTTTTTCTCTTCAATAAAGCGCACAAACCTTTAGTTTCTGAGAATGGCCGGTACTCTCCCAGCACGCGCGCACCTCTCTCTCTCTCTCTCGCTCTCTCTCGCTCGCTCGGTCTGCGTCTCGCACGGTAGAGAGGAGCAGCGCTTTAATTCAGTTAAACATAGATATGATGTTGCTTCTTTAATTTTACATGCACGTATAGCAGAAATCACAGCACAGATATTCTCTTTATCTTATGTGTATTTGATTTCATCAGACGACGGCTCGATTATCAGGTTCGTTGTGCAGATTAACATCTTGGAAGGGAGAGCTGGTTATGTTTAATGGGTCGCGTTTCAGTCACTATTTCATATTCATTCCGTTGTTTGACAACAGAAACAGTAAAATATACCAATGAAACAGTTTTATTGAGAATTTAGCTTCATCAAAATGGGCACTGAGAGAGACAAACTAATGTAATAATAAATAATAAATGTACATTTAGCATTTTCAGAAGAGCTGCCCTGCCATGCAAACATCTAAACATGTTTGTTTTAGTAAATTGCTCAGTGCAAAGAAAGAGAAGTAATGGGAACCTGGTATTTCTTTCTTCATGTGTCTAATAGACATGAACAAGTTCTTTGAAAAACATCTATGACCTTTGAAACATGTCTCGTCTTCATGCTCTATGTTGACTATGGTTTCAATAATAAACATACATTTGCATAAAGCATCCATATTTATCCATGCCCATAATGATTAGAGTATTATACAAACTTGAAAAGTATTAATTTAAGGTACATTTAGAACAAATAAAAAATGTGCGATTAATCGCGAGTTAACTCATGGCAAGCATGCGATTAATCGCGATTAAATTTTTTAAGCGATTGACAGCCCTAATATATATATATATATATATATATATATATATATATACACACACACACACACATATACATAAATAGTAATATATATTTAAAAAAATTCATTCTTTCCCCATCATCTCATAATCTAACATTTTTTTGTAAATAAAAGTCATAAACTGCTCTGCTAACGGCGCTAAACAGAAAAAATACGGCTGCTTCAAAACAGCTTTCCTGAACACGGCAATTGACCCTTTGCAGGGAGCTTGATTGACAGGTGATCTGACCAATCATACTTCGCCATCCGCCATTTTGTCGGACAAAGCAGTCAGGAGAGTTAGTAGATAAACATGGGAGGATTTGAGCTTGAGAAGCGGAGTGTACTGACGCCTTTCCGCGGTTAAAACAACATTCCTCCTGATGTTCATTCATGTTTATTTGATGATATAAATGAACTAGAAGGAAGAGATGATCGGTTCACGAGCGGCTTTAACTGAGGCGACACAGCGATCTGTCAGACACATTAAAGAGCCACAAAACGGTATTTATTGTTTACATTTCTTTAAAAAAAAGTGACCACATTTGAAAAGTGAGACTTTGTTTAATATCAAAAGTAACCGTAAAGTAACCTGGTCTGTGTCTATCAGTGTCTCTCTGCTCCGCGATGTATTTTTCACTGCGTGAGAACAGTGTGTGTGTGTGAGAGCGGCGTAGCTTGTCGGACATAGCGACAGTAACTAAGGGGGACGGGTCTTTGCGAACGGTCAATTAAACTGATTATTTTTATTACTGATATTTTATATTTAGATTACAATAATCACATTTAAAACTATTCTAAACTTCAACTTCAAGCAGGAGAACTGCCGCTGTTCCCTCATTAGTGAAGTCGAGTGAGGTTGTGAAAAGGAGATAGAGAAAGAGAAAGAGAGGCTGGTGTGCCAACATGAGCTCAGTCTCTGTTCAGGTCAAAGGTCACGGAGATCAAACAACGAAACACAGACTCCAGCAGGCAGACTGTGTAAGGATTGAAGTGTTCGTGTTGTCGGTTCTCTTACGTTGATGATGGAGTCTTTGAATTTGATGTGAAGTCTGTAGTTGGAGACGGCGATGACGGCATCGTCCGCTCGGCCCAGAAACTCCACACACTCGCCCTGCAGGACAGGGAACGGGACCTGGAACGGGACACATTTATAGGAGAGAAAGGTTGATTAGCTGGCATAGAAGTGAAAATCTCTTTAAAAAGCAAAATCAGGTTAGTGTTTTTATTCCACACATCCACATCTCTTGATCTGCGGTGTGAATGTGGCTTTCTCAGCTCTTCTGGAGTCTGAAGCTGTTTTTCCTGTAGCTTTGCATAAATTTTCTTCCAATTTTCCTTTCCCATAATGCCATCTGTGCCAGCGGCTTGTGTAGTTGCCCAGTTAAAGCCCTGCACACTGGCTCTCTGTAGAAACCCGTTCAGGCTGGTTTTAAGAGGTTCGTACTACAGTCAACAAGGCAACGTTTGTCTTTACAGATTTTTCTGAAGGTGCGTTCAGGGTTGGCATCCACTGCATTAGACACAAGTCTGCACATGTGTGATTTCTGTCACTAAATAGAATTGCTAAGTGTTTATTTAAAGGGCACCTATTATGGAATTTTGAAATTTACCTTTCATGTAGTGTGTAACATAGATCTAAGTGAACAAAAACATCCTGCAAAGTTTGAAATATGAAAGTGCACCGTATATAAAGTTATTGTCTTTCAAAAGTAAGAGTCGACTCGGAGTCATTTTTATGAATCGTTAGAAGACCGAAGCTTTTTCTCTGACTAGATGACGTCAACTTGTCAAGTTATTTGAATACGATACGCCCACTTATTGCGCTTCAAGGCCAGCAGGGAAACATCATGGCGACGAGACGCTGTGTTCTGAAATGCGACTCAAAAGACAACTTTTTTCATCTGCCCAAGGAGGAGCATTTGAAGACTAAGTGGCTACAATTCATATATACAGCTATACCACAGAAGTATAGTCCGAGCCTTGTGCTTTGGTCGCGCCATTTTGAAGACGATTGCTTTACCAACTTAAATGCAATCAAACTTGGATTCGCGATTCGGCTGATGTTGAAGGAAGGTTCAGTTCCAAGTGTATTTGCATCAGCTTCCTCCTCCGTATCACAACCTGTAAGTGTTATTAATAATTGTTGCTTTTATGTTTTATGTAGCATGCTTAATAATTATTTTGTTTGTTGTGTAAGCACCGTTTAGCTTCTAGGTCTTCAATGACAATTGTATTGAGATATGTGAAGTGTTTGTCGTTGTTTTCAGAGTTGTCTTAAAGAATAGAGTAATACCTCGTAGTAACGTATACGTTATAGTTATAACTGCATTTTTTATTTTTTTTTGTAAAAATGTTGTTTATGCATCGGGCTAATGCAAACAAAGACTGATTGTGCTTTTACAATATGAACTCTGGGCTACGCTCGCTAACATAACATTAAATTCTTTATCTTATTTTTAGTTTTTTACTACAAACTACAAAGCAGTGGACTATAATCATTATTATAACACGATTTAATTGATAAAAGCATCATTGTACTCAGTGTTAAACAATAATATTATCTCTGTAAACACTGCTGGGTCATCTGACCAATCAACGCAGATTAGCGTCGCGCAAAGGAGGGGTTTGGAAAAGTGAGTCGTTGAACGAATCATTTGGGAGTCGGTGAGCAAATCAGGTAAAAATAAATGCATATTATACGACAACAAAAGTGTTTTTTGTCATTGCATGCATGTAAAACTGTTGTTGGGGACTCCCACAACAACATTAGGAACATTTTAAATGTCATAATAGGTGCCCTTTAAGCATCCTGACTAAGTTAAACAAGCTGAACTAATTGCGTGAGTTTGGGGGCGGGACTAACTGCATGTTCGACCAATAGCAGAAACAAGAAACCTGTTTGAAAACGGTCATTATTTTTTTAATTACATTCTGTGACACTAGAAACAGAAATTAGACACTGAGTGAAAAAAATAAGAGTGATCTGCATGTTTTTAAGTACTAAGTAATTTTCAAAAAAAAAATTTTATTTTTTATTACAACAAAATAATTGAATAAGAAAAATAATTGATCTTTACTGTTATGATAGATATAAGTGATTTTGGGGAAAATCTGTATATAAACAGAAATGAATGAATACATAAACAAATTCCATATAAATATAACTTATATAAATATAATTACAATTTATATTAAAATATAAACAAATATATCATTGAGTTATTCTTATTTACTTCAACATTAACACACATTCCTGGTCTTGTGAATAATTCATCAGCGCACAATATACACCGTTAAAATGGGTTTGCGTTAACGCCGTTAATAGTGCGTTTAACGGACAGCCCTAGTTTTAAAGTATCCCTTCGGTAAATCAGCCTCTGCCGGGTAGAAAGTGGCATTTATCAAAAATAAATTATAAAATTATAAATCTTTACCCGGACAAGTGACTTGTGTGCATGGACAAGTGAAACATAAATTTCCTTTGTTTCCTCTAGACCTTGCCTAGAAAAGACATATGGACAAGACATAAAAATTATGGGCCGGGACTCGATTAAAAAAATTAATCTAATTAATTAGAGGCTTTGAAATTAATTCATCGAAATTAATCGCATATTACATCGCATATAAATTAGGGCTGTCAATCAATTAAAAATTATTGTGTTGAACATGTTATTGAAATAATGTTCAAATGGTGATTGGTGAGCATTGGAATAATTGTGAATAGCAAATAATCAATACAATACAATTGAACATTATTAAATTATTGAACATTATAAATTATACATTTAATATTAAACATTAAATTATAAACATTATTTACACTTGCTTTACAGGTTTTTAACATTAGCCTACTTCGAAAATGCTGCAATTTAAAGTTTAAGATGTTTTTTCATCTGTTTTAGAAAGTATTTTTTAGACTTGTTTTTTTTTTTAGAATAAAACTTGTTTTACAATCTTTTGCATGCGTTATATTTTTATTAAATGTGTTTAATTAAGCCATTGCTGCAAGTAATTTGACAGTTAACAATATTTTAGTGTACAGTTAATCACAAATTCAGTCAGCATGACTCATTATCCCATGATGGACGGTGAAACAACGTCACAATATCAACGTTGATTCAATTTGCAAAACCGAAGCATAATTCAACATTGGTTCAACGTCGACATACAATCTTTATTCACCCATATTGAAAGAAGAGACAGTGTAACAACGTCACGAAATCATCTTCTCCTTCCTTCATTTTACAGTCGAATGGTGGCTAGAACGGCTCCAGGTTCAAAGGTCAATACAGAATGGATTAATCTGCGTTATTTTTTTTAACGCTTTATTTTTTCTCAGATTAATTAATCGAAATTAACGCGTTAATGTCCCAGCCCTAATAAAAATGTGATGCATGCTAATACAGACATGAAAGACGTATTAAAGATATAAATGCACATCAAATCAAAGTTCATGCTTAGTGCATTTTATTCCATCTTTCATCCAAATATAATAACTTGCTCTCTGAAATGACTTGAGCTAGAGAGATGTCTACAACTACATAACTCAATGCTTTCAATCAAATCCTCATGAATGAAATCAAGACTTAAAGCCTATTAGTAAGGTTATGAGTATGCGTGCAATGTCATTTAAACTGCTCTATTTGTGCAAGAATGCGTGCGTGTCTCGACCTTCAAGATAATAAACGACCAAGTGACTGATAACAGCATGTCAGGAGAATATACAGTCCATCTTTCAGTCATTATCCTCAGATTTACACACCAGCCGGTGATGTAACGGCTCGTATTTAAGAGATATTTATAGGCAATTTTATACTACTACTACTCCAGTGTCCACAAGTGGACTTCATAGAAACATGAAGAATGTGAACGGAGAAATAAAGCATGGTTGTGTCTGGTGTATTCTGCTGATGTATGGGAAAACTGCATCCATATTTCATGGAGCTGTGCGTCAACCGAGTGACACACAACGAGTCATGAAAGCAGAGTTGCTTCAAAGGGATCAGGGGAGCGCTGGGAGAACGACTCGTACCACAGATCTTCACAGAGAGAGTCTGACAGCCCACGCGACGGAGAACTGCTCCAAACACACATCGCATAAAGACCAAATAAACAAAGACGGGCGGATGCTTGCATTAGCGACGGCTGCATTTTATCTTCTGGCGAAAACAGTCATTGTTCCTCGATCCAACTAACAAAATTTATGAGCGCAGAATGCATGGCATTGTTATCAGGATCCCTTCATGCACATCTTTACCTTTGCATCCCAATGCAACTGCATGCATGCGATAATCTTTAGGGACAAATATTTAAACCCCCTTAAAAATCACGCCTGCATGTAAAAGTGCACGAGAGACTAATGTCAAATGCATGTGTGATTCTCTTTTAATTAATTTTTAAATGCATCTAAACCATCAAAACCACTGATGTTCTGCCTAAAAACGTAACTTTACGAATCTTACAATTACTGACGACTTGCAAACATGTCATAATTTTGCAACAACAAGGGGTTAAAAACAAGACCGAGCCACAAATGGGATTTAAATAGCAAAAAAAAAGAAAAATCACCTGTAATGCAGCAGATACTGAATATTCAAGTATTGTTATCATCTGCGGTTTATGTATAAATCATTAAGCACTGCACAGTCATACAGTGAATCATAAATGATTTGTGTATCTGGGGATATTAAGCAGGACAGCACAATCCATTGTGTCAGACAAGCTGGGAGCTGCTTCAATTTGACCAAAGATATTCGTAAAATAAAATAAAAGTCAAACCTATAGTATGTTTTGGAAGATTATGAGCCATTTACATTAACACGTGTGTAATGAGAAAAAAAAAAAAAAAGTGAAATGATATAAAATACAAAGTCCCACCATTGTGCTTTTGAGCATGTTACTGAAAATAACTGGTTTGATAAACAAAAATATATACAAAAATAAATATTTAAAAATCTAAAAGTCCCACCATTGTGACTGAGCACATTACTGAAAAAACAAAACAATATAATACAAAAAATAAATGTGAAAATAATATAAAAATGATAAAATATAAAATAAAAAAAATATATAAAAATGTCCCACCATTGTGACTGAGCACATTACTGAAAAAAACTATATAATAATACAAAAAATAAATGTGAAAATATAAAAATGATAAAAAATAAAATAAAAATATAAAAATGTCCCAACATTGTGACTGAGCACATTACTGAAAAAAAACTGTATAATAATACAAAAAATAAATGTGAAAATAATATTAAAAAAATAAAATATTAAATAAAAAATATATATAAAATATCCCACCATTGTGACTGAGCACATTACTGGAAAAAACTGGTTTGAAAAATAGTAATAATACAAAAAATATATATATTAAAGTCCCACCATTGTGCTTTTGAGCAAGTTGTTCTAGGTGTACTGTAAGAGGTGCAAAACTAATCACACGACGCTATGCTCTTGAGGGTGATTGCAATGCTGTTGCTAGGGTGTTTTTGATGGTTGCTATGGTCAAAAGACGTCCAGTCCCCAGTCTAAGGGATTGCTTTCCTTACAACAGTCCAAAACCATGATAGCAAGTTTTACATGTACAAACATCAACCTTACAATAAAGTGCACTGATGAATCGATCACAGTAAGACCAGGAACACATGCTAAGCGTCCTTCATCTGGACTTTAAGTGCTGCTTTTAGACTCGCAGGTTTGTGCAAAGTCATTGAATAAGAGTCAATGTCAAGCTCTCCAGCTCTTCTCTGGTCTCTGGTTGTCCCTGACGTATCGTGTCATTGCTTCGTCCTTTTAATTCATTTCACTCTTTTCAACTCCACATCTGTTATTCACCATCTCCCCAACCATTCGAGATCTCTCATTTCATTTCCTTTACACTTTACACTTTCCTTAAGAAAATCAAACTACTGGTATCGACAGATATAATTCTGAATAATCGGTAACGGCAGATATAATTTGAATAATCGGTACGGGCAGATATAATTCTGAATAATCGGTATCGACAGATATAATTCTGAATAATCGGTAACGGCAGATATAATTCTGAATAATCGGTAACGGCAGATATAATTCAGAATAATCGGTATCGGCAGATATAATTCTGAATAATCGGTAACGGCAGATATAATTCTGAATAATCGGTATCGGCAGATATAATTCAGAATAATCGGTAACGGCAGATATAATTCAGAATAATCGGTATCGGCAGATATAATTCTGAATAATCGGTAACGGCAGACATAATTCAGAATAATCGGTATCGGCAGATATAATTCTGAATAATCGGTATCGGCAGATATAATTCTGAATAATCGGTAACGGCAGATATAATTCTGAATAATCGGTAACGGCAGATATAATTCAGAATAATCGGTAACGGCAGATATAATTCTTAATAATCGGTATCGGCAGATATAATTCTTAATAATCGGTAACGGCAGATATCATTCTGAATAATCGGTACGGGGCAGATATAGTTCTGAATAATCGGTACGGGGCAGATATAATTATGAATAATCGGTATCGGCAGATATAATTCTGAATAATCGGTAACGGCAGATATCATTCTGAATAATCAGTATCGGCAGATATCATTCTGAATAATCAGTATCGGCAGATATCATTCTGAATAATCGGTATCGGCAGATATCATTCTGAATAATCAGTATCGGCAGATATCATTCTGAATAATCAGTATCGGCAGATATCATTCTAAATAATCAGTATCGGCAGATATCATTCTGAATAATCAGTATCGGCAGATATCATTCTGAATAATCAGTACCGGCAGATATAATTCTGAATAATCGGTACGGGCAGATATAATTCTGAATAATCATAAAGGCAGATATCATTCTGAATAATCATAAAGGCAGATATCATTCTGAATAATCATAAAGGCAGATATAATTCTGAATAATCGGTACGGGGCAGATATAATTCTGAATAATCGGTACGGGGCAGATATAATTCTGAATAATTGGTACGGGGCAGATATAATTATGAATAATCGGTACGGGCAGATATAATTATGAATAATCGGTATCGGCAGATATAATTCTAAATAATCAAAAAGGCAGATATCATTCTGAATAATCATAAAGGCAGATATCATTCTGAATAATCGGTAACGGCAGATATCATTCTGAATAATCATAAAGGCAGATATAATTCTGAATAATCGGTACGGGGCAGATATCATTCTGAATAATCGGTATCGGCAGATATAATTCTGAATAATCGGTAACGGCAGATATCATTCTGAATAATCAGTATCGGCAGATATCATTCTGAATAATCGGTACGGGGCAGATATAATTATGAATAATCGGTATCGGCAGATATAATTCTGAATAATCGGTACGGGCAGATATAATTATGAATAATCGGTATCGGCAGATATAATTCAGAATAATCGGTACGGGCAGATATAATTCTGAATAATCGGTACGGGGCAGATATAATTCTGAATAATCGGTATGGGGCAGATATAATTATGAATAATCGGTACCGGCAGATATAATTCTGAATAATCGGTAACGGCAGATATAATTCTGAATAATCATAAAGGCAGATATCATTCTGAATAATCGGTAACGGCAGATATCATTCTGAATAATCGGTACGTGGCAGATATTCTGAATAATCGGTATCGGCAGATATAATTCTGAATAATCAGTATCGGCAGATATTATTCTGAATAATCAGTATCGGCAGATATCATTCTGAATAATCAGTACGGGGCAGATATAATTATGAATAATCGGTATCGGCAGATATAATTATGAATAATCGGTAACGGCAGATATAATTCTGAATAATCATAAAGGCAGATATCATTCTGAATAATCGGTAACGGCAGATATAATTCTGAATAATCGGTACGGGGCAGATAAAATTCTGAATAATCGGTAACGGCAGATATAATTCTGAATAATCGGTAACGGCAGATATAATTCTGAATAATCGGTAACGGCAGATATAATTCTGAATAATCGGTATCGGCAGATATCATTCTGAATAATCGGTACGGGGCAGATATAGTTCTGAATAATCGGTACGGGGCAGATATAATTCTGAATAATCGGTAACGGCAGATATAATTCTGAATAATCGGTAACGGCAGATATAATTCTGAATAATCGGTAACGGCAGATATAATTCTGAATAATCGGTACAGGGCAGATATAATTCTGAATAATCGACATGGGCAGATATCATTCTGAATAATCGGTACGGGGCAGATATAGTTCTGAATAATCATAACGGCAGATACAATTCTGAATAATCGGTATCGGCAGATATAATTATGAATAACCGGCTATCTGTATCGGTGGAGAAATTTTGTATCTGTGCATCTCTAATAATTATTATTACAATTAATTATGCCTAATAATTGTATCCAATTATAATCATTATCCAATTATTTTATTATTATTAATCAATCATTTTACAAATAAGTAATCTAGAGAAGGACATGAGGCAAAACTCGTGGTCTGGTGAGTGAAACTGACCTGTAGAGCGTCGTCTTCTTTGACCAGCTCTTTCTGGGGGAACAGGTCCCGGGCCTGAATATACTCCAGGCTGGGCGGTCCCTCCTCACCCTGAAAACACACACAACACACACACATTATTAAATATCAACTTCATAAAACAAACAGTTCCAAATCACATGAATGTATATAAACTTAATGCATGAATGCAAATGTGCATGAACTGCATGAGATATGAACATAGTGGGTCACATGATGGTGTCATTTAAACATGTCTGTCTCTAACTTGCGTAATGAGTTTAACTTCCTCATACACACATATGGACAGTGGAAACCTCATACACACATATGGACAGTGGAAACCTGTGTCTCCCATCTGACATTTACAGCAGGGACGTATCCGTTCTGCTCTGGTCAGAAAACACAATCAACCAGAGACGCATGACTGGCGGCGCGAGTGCAGGACAAATTAACTATTAGTAAGAGATGACAGACAATCATAATGGCTGTCATCAGAGAAAATCATCAACCATATTCAATGTGTATCCGCGTGAGTTATGAGCAATTACTGAATAATTGTTCATATGACACGTACTAGGGATGAATGAGAAAAATCACTATTTGTCTAGTAAAAACTGTAATTTCGATTTAAAAGGCAAAAAAAGAGAGCTCCAGATTTACTATGATTGTTTGTACCGAATACGGATGCACACAAAAAAATCTGATTATTATTGTTATTCATTATTGAAACTATTTAGCAATTAGCAAATACGAAATTACTTGTAAAATAAAAAAAGTAATACATAAAAATTAAAAAAATTATAAAATAATAAATTACATTACATACAATAATTATACAATTAATAATAATAATAATATTATTGTTATTTACTTTTATTAAAACATTTAGCAAATAAAGTTACTTGTAAAAATATAATTGAAAAAATACAATTATTAAATCATTAGAACTATAAAACAACAATTATTATTATTATTAGATAATAAAATATATATTATAATTGTTTTATTTAAAAATATATTTTTTTATAAAAACTACATTTGCAAATAAGAAATTACAATATAACAAATATAATTGAAAAATCAATAAAAAAAAAGAAAACGAATTTAACTGTAGAATTATCAAACTAATATTTTTTGTCTTAATATCTTTATTTTCAAATGTTAACCTTAAAGCTTTTATTTGGCAGAAAACTTTTCCTTTTTGGCAACAGGATTGCAAATGCTTCTCATTACAAATTATTATTATCTACTTATTATTATAAAGTTTTTTTTATTATACATTTCAACACATAGGATACAAAATTCTGTAGTAAATAAAGCACTTAATGCTGTAAATACGAATGGAAATGGAAACAAACACACACACACGCACAGGACCGTGACCTTCGACTAAACCAGCTCATATCACACAATATTATTATATATTCAGCTTCAGGTGCGTCAGAAATGGCTCTTCACAGGGTACGTGATCACCGGCATCTATAGTGGATTAAACATTGATCTAAAGAGACCTTGAGCCGCCGATCACATCACAGGACGAGGTGAAAGACCATCAGACGCGGAGGAGAAATAAAACACACACACACACACACACACACACTTTACAACGTGCAACAATCAAAACAAGACTGTTTCCAGAAGAAATTAGGAATGGTCCAGATGTCACATTACAGCGTGAGAAACATCTGAAGACTTGCTGTCAACTAGAAATGCAGGTTAACACCGTGTTCTGCAAGTTTCATCATTTCCTTCATCATGCAGCCGTTCAGACATAAATTGCCACACAGGACATGTTCAGTTTACAGACAAATGTGATGAGCTTCAGCAGGAGAATGTTTCGAGCACATCATCGGAGGAGTTACGAAGAACAGACAAGCATTAACATTCAGACGTGGAGAAGGCAATTAGCATATGTGACCCTGGACCATAAAACCAGTCATATGGGTAATTTTATTTAAAATTGAGATTTATACACATCTAAAAGGTCAAAAGGTCAAAGGGCAGACGAAAGACTAAGTGAAATTTTGCAATAAAAACAGTTACTAAGTGGATTTGAGCTGGACTGAAAATATATTTAACAAGTCAAACAAGAAAAGACTAAAATAATTTCCTATATTATGTGCCATGCATATATTAAACAGCATTTTAGCCATGACTATTCATAATTTAAATGTTCAGATACTGTGTCTCTAACATTTTATTTAATTAAATTAATATTTACAGTGGTTTGGCATTTGAATTTAGTGACTTTCAGACTAATAATCATGAATTGCGTTCACACTTGACTTAAGTTACAATTAAAAAAGAATAAAATTGGATGATAGTTCAATAAAAGAAAAGAAGAACGTTCTGTTATTTAGTCACCCGTGGCTTTGAAAGTCGCATAGGAATAAAGAAAAATGCTATTTTTACTGTTAAATAATTGAGAAAGGACTGAAGTCACATGAAATATTATATACTTTGAGGTCTACATGAAAGTGTAATGGAGTAAAAATCATTATTTTCACCTTGTAAATGTAACAAGACAAGTACAGATTCCTCAAACTTATACTCCAGTATAGTAGCAGTTACACCTTTCATACATGTTTCTGAAGTATGATTGCACGTTTCTGAAGTATGATTGCATGTTTCTGAAGTATGATTGCACGTTTCTGAAGTATGATTGCATGTTTCTGAAGTATGATTGCATGTTTCTGAAGTATGATTGCATGTTTCTGAAGTATGATTGCACGTCTCTGAAGTATGATTGCATGTCTCTGAAGTATGATTGCATGTTTCTGAAGTATGATTGCATGTCTCTGAAGTATGATTGCATGTCTCTGAAGTATGATTGCACGTTTCTGAAGTATGATTGCATGTTTCTGAAGTATGATTGCATGTCTCTGAAGTATGATTGCACGTCTCTGAAGTATGATTGCACGTTTCTGAAGTATGATTGCATGTTTCTGAAGTATGATTGCATGTTTCTGAAGTATGATTGCATGTCTCTGAAGTATGATTGCATGTCTCTGAAGTATGATTGCACGTTTCTGAAGTATGATTGCATGTTTCTGAAGTATGATTGCACGTTTCTGAAGTATGATTGCATGTCTCTGAAGTATGATTGCATGTCTCTGAAGTATGATTGCACGTTTCTGAAGTATGATTGCACGTTTCTGAAGTATGATTGCATGTCTCTGAAGTATGATTGCATGTCTCTGAAGTATGATTGCATGTCTCTGAAGTATGATTGCACGTTTCTGAAGTATGATTGCATGTCTCTGAAGTATGATTGCATGTCTCTGAAGTATGATTGCATGTCTCTGAAGTATGATTGCACGTTTCTGAAGTATGATTGCATGTCTCTGAAGTATGATTGCACGTTTCTGAAGTATGATTGCATGTTTCTGAAGTATGATTGCATGTTTCTGAAGTATGATTGCACGTCTCTGAAGTATGATTGCACGTTTCTGAAGTATGATTGCACGTCTCTGAAGTATGATTGCATGTCTCTGAAGTATGATTGCACGTTTCTGAAGTATGATTGCACGTTTCTGAAGTATGATTGCATGTCTCTGAAGTATGATTGCACGTCTCTGAAGTATGATTGCATGTCTCTGAAGTATGATTGCACGTTTCTGAAGTATGATTGCACGTTTCTGAAGTATGATTGCACGTTTCTGAAGTATGATTGCACGTCTCTGAAGTATGATTGCACGTTTCTGAAGTATGATTGCACGTTTCCGAAGTATGATTGCATGTTTCTGAAGTATGATTGCATGTTTCTGAAGTATGATTGCACGTTTCTGAAGTATGATTGCACGTTTCCGAAGTATGATTGCACGTTTCTGAAGTATGATTGCATGTTTCTGAAGTATGATTGCACGTTTCTGAAGTATGATTGCATGTCTCTGAAGTATGATTGCATGTTTCTGAAGTATGATTGCACGTTTCTGAAGTATGATTGCATGTTTCTGAAGTATGGTTGCATCTTTCTGAAGTATGATTGTATGATTGCATGTTTCTGAAGTATGATTGCACGTTTCTGAAGTATGATTGCATGTTTCTGAAGTATGATTGCACGTTTCTGAAGTATGATTGCATGTTTCTGAAGTATGATTGCACATTTCTGAAGTATGATTGCATGTTTCTGAAGTATGATTGCATGTTTCTGAAGTATGATTGCATGTTTCTGAAGTATGATTGCATGTTTCTGGGAAGGTTTTGGTGTGTGTTGCTTAAGTTATCAGTAGGGAGAGACAAAGAGCAAATGACCCAGACACACACTCCGTCTACGACGTCCCGCAGTCACACACCCCATCGTCTACCACAACCAGATGGGCAGAGGACACCTCTGTATGTGTGTGTGTGTGTGTGTGTGTGTGTGTGTGTGTGTGTGTGTGTGTGTGTGTGTGTGTGTGTGTGTGTGTGTGTGTGTGTGTAAGAGTCTAAATTGTAACCCGACTGGCACAACAGCATCCAAACCAGCTGTGCCGTAACACACACACACTCTCAAAATAGAGGACAGATTCAATAAGGCCTTTAAACATTACACACAACAGTTTTAGTGACCAATACTTAAACGTTTAAAGCATGAAACGGAAGTTGCACTAGTATTATCTTCTTCCCCATTGTGCCATATATCCGAGTGAAACGCTTCTGGAACAAGAACAAATGAAGGTCAATTCAATGCAGAAAAGTATTCATTATCCAAACTTTTGCAGTAAATAGTTCAGAAGTCACAGTGCCATAAAATACTGCAAACACACAAGTATCATTATCAAAATCATAATATTTAGACAAATCAAGCTAAATCAGCCTTAACCCCACAGCAACAACAGAGTTAAAGAATTGCATGTGTGTGTTCCTCCACACCGGTCACATGACTGCATTTATACACCAGTCTGAAGGTGAAGAGGATGTTCCCGATGAACAGAGTGACAGGAGATGCCAACACCTGTCTCACACACACACACACACACCAACTTCGGCTGCTAGTTTCAGTATGTTACAAAATAACAACTAGCAGAGTCTGACAACATGTAAAATGTAACATTTTATGGTATTATTTATATAAGATTTAATATATCGTGTTTGCCAAGTAAACAAGGAAGAGGTGGAGCTATTTTCCTGACATTTTGCTTCACGGTTTACATTGCATTGATTTGAGAATGAGAAAGCCTCAAGTTGATTTAAATGCACATTTAGAAAAATAACATGGAAAAAGTGTTTGTGTGTGTGTGTGTGTGTGTGTGTGTGTGTCTCGTCCTCGCTCCTGCTGAATGTGAAGCAGTGCTCGCCTCACACAGCTGTATTAACACATGCCACACTCCCAGAATCCCCATGGGTTTACTCCCACAATTCCACGGGGCAGACGGTGGCATGTTGCTATGGCAGCACGGTTTGATCTGATGAAGACACCGAGGTCATGATGTTCACATGAGAACTGAACTGCCATCAGTCATCTTACATTATTTCTGTATCTATTCAAAGTGAAATTATTCATATATTCATCCATAATTCCATCTATCGTTCCATCCATCCATCTATATAGCGTTCCATCTATGGATCAATCCATCGTTCCATGTTTCCATCCATCTATCGTTCCATCTTTCCATCCATCTATCGTTCCATCTTTCCATCCATCTATCGTTCCATCTTTCCATCCATCTATCGCTCCATCTTTCCATCCATCTATCGCTCCATCTTTCCATCCATCTATCTATCATTTCATCTATCCATCATTCCATCAATGGATCCATCCATCCATCCATAATCCCATCTATCGCTCCATCTTTCCATCCATCTATCTATCATTTCATCTATCCATCATTCCATCAATGGATCCATCCATAATCCCATCTATCGTTCCATGTTTCCATCCATCTATCGTCCCATCTTTCCATCCATCTATCGTTCCATCCATCTATCTATCATTTCATCTATCCATCATTCCATCAATGGATCCATCCATCCATCCATAATCCCATCTATCGTTCCATCCATCTATGAATCCATCCATCCATGAATCCATCTCTCGTTCCATCCATCTATCTATTGTTTCATCTATCCATAATTTCATCCATCCATCTATAATCCCATCTATCGTTCCATCCATTTATGAATCCATCCATCCATCCATGTGTCTGTCTACCTACCCATTTACAGGCAGTTTACATTTGGACACAATGAGTAAAAAGAGCGACAGGAGTAAAAAAAAGAAAAAGAAAGAAAGGGAGAATCGGAAGCAGAACTGCTGGCGACTGGTTCAATATGCAGATTCCATCTGTGCGTTCCTGCAAAAATCAAGATGACAGAAAATCTTCCTCCAGTGAGACTGGAAACCTGCGTATGAACGAGCATCAGAAGCAGACGAGAGATTCTGCTGGAAATGTGATTAAAAAATTGTATTAAATCTTCAGTCCTTCAGCAGTTTAAGTAAATAAATAGATAGACTTGACGTCATGTTTAACTCCTACAAGAAGAAAAATGCTATTCGTTTGCAAGGCATCAAAGTACAGTTTGCACTAGTGTCAAAAGCTAATATAATTAGTGACGGTTGCTAATTCTGTGCTGTATATCCTCATTAGTGTAAGGTGGCTAAAGAAGAGACAAGGTGAGGGGTTTTAAATAGATGAAGTCAACTGAACGAGTTACATGACGAGCGGACAGTCAAAATACAAACATAACCCATTTCAGACAAAATATAAATATTACAGCTAGTGTTACTCAAATCATAATAAAAGCGATTGCATATTAGCATATTATACAGTAAAACTGAAAATATATGTGCACTGAAAATAACTGATGTAGTTGAATTACATGTAATTGAATGTATTGAATTCAATTTTAATGTAATCGAATTACATTGAATTACATTCAATTACAATGAATTACAATGTAATTCAAAATGTTAGTTTCTATGTGAATATTTGCAAAATTTACTTGCAGTTTCTGAAGTAAATCTACTTCAGAAACTGCAAGTAAATTTTGCAAATATTCACATAGGAACTAACATTTTGAATTGCACATGAAATTTGGTATTAGAAAGACTGATATAGTATTTTCTTGTAAACCGTACTACATTTTAATTTACATTTCGAAGAATTGCTTTACTGTGCAAATTAATATTTTGTCTGCTGCTACATTGCTAATAATTACATTTATACCAACATTTCTCTTGCTTCAGTCACAATCATGGATGGTTTTTCCAACCAAGCTCATTGTTGCAATGAATTATGGGACTATCTATGCCAGATACTATACATGCAAAGATGGCAAAATAAGATATCTTAGAAGAAAGCTTATGCAGTCTACCGTTTGGACTATACCGGTGAAACTAGAACAATTATTATATTGTGCAAAAGTTCATTTATTTCAGTAATTCAACTTAAAAGGTGAAACTAATATATTATATAGACTCATTACATGCAAAGTGAGATATTTCAAGCCTTTATTTGTCAATTTTGATGATTGTGGCTTACAGCTTATGAAAACCTTTTCACAATATTCCAATTTTGAATTTGGGTTTTTCATAAGCTGTAAGCCATAATCATCAAAACGATAACAAAAAGGCTTGAAATATCTCTATATTTCAAGCCTAGTAATAACTATATATATTTCTATAGAGTCATTACATGCAAAGTGAGATATTTCAAGCCTTTATTTGTTATTATTTTGATGAAAAACCCAAATTTAAAATTAGAATATTGTGAAAAGGTTTTCATAAGCTGTAAGCCATAATCATCAAAATTATGACATATTATAATAAAGGCTTGAAATATCTCACTTTGCATGTAATGAGTCGATGGTTACCGAGTCGATCGTTCTCTGGGATGTGTTTTCATGATAATCGAATGTAAAGAGTTTTATCTCTAAAAACTGATTAGCTTATAACGCTAGTATATGGGGCATAGAATAGGTAAAAGTAAATTGCTAGTTAATACCACTAACAAGGCTCAAAATAGCCCCACACTAACACGGTAGCATAATGAGGGTCCCTACATGCAAACCGAAGCATTGAGAACTGTGTAAGTGTGCAGACAGTTTAATAAGAAGATACTTTATAAAGACAGTACACGTCTCGTATACAGACAGGAGCCATCTTTGGAAAACAGTCTCGACCAGTCGAGCCACGAACGGCGTGCTACGTTAGATTTCACAAACGTAATTCCCATCGACCAGCTCACTTAGCACGGCGTTCTTGGCTCGACTAGTCGAGTCTGTTTTCCAAAGATGGCTCCTGTCTGTAAACGCGTAATGTACTGTCTTTATAAAGTATCTTCTTATTAACCCTTTAGAACCTGAAGCTAAAATGGGTGTTTTTCACATATTTTGACTGTAAAATTCTAAAACAATGTGCTATCCTTATGTGCAAGGTGTCATCTTTTTCAGAAAAAGATTAGCTTTCAACAAACTACAGTTATTGACCATTACTGTGTGTGGTGAGTTTGTAAATAGCATTTAAATAGACAAAAAAAAAAAAAAAAAACAGAATAAATTTTCCGATTTATATTTAGAAAAAAACTGAAAAAAAAATCACGAACGAAAGAAACTAACACTTTAAAGTTGAAAAATGAAGTATAATACAACTATACAAGTCTTTTTTGTGACATTGGGTTGCACAGTTTTCATTTAGGACACTTTTTCATACACGCACACATACAAATGCGTCCATTCATATTAGGCACGCACACACACACATGCATACACCACATGTAAAGATACGTGAAAAAGTAACGGCCATCCGCCTCCCAAGTTTCATTAAAAATCATCCCAATCCCCTCTTCTGCTGTCTACCACTTCTTTCACCATGTGTTTGTTCGTGTCTTTTATTATTTTATGCAATCCAAAACACTCTAACCTGCCGTGCTTCGTATCTCTCGGTTTAAATCCTTCCTTCCCGCTCTGCCAGAAAGCCTGCTGTCATTTGCTGACGGAAAGCATGAAGCAGTTCTCAATGCTTCGGTTTGCATGTAGGGACCCTCATTATGCTGCCGTGTTAGTGTGAGGATATTTTGAGCCGTGTTAGTAGTATTAACTAGCGATTTACTTTTACCTATTATATGCCCCATATACTAGCGTTATAAGCTAATCTGTTTTTAGAGATAAAACTCTTTACATTCGATTATCATGAAAACGCATCCCAGAGAACGATCGACTCGGTAACCGTGTGTTAATTACCCCTAGGTTCATTTTTCACGGGAATTGTCCTTTAACATGCTGCCTACGTAGTGCACTCGATTTTGCAACAGAGTTTAAGTGAGTTTTTGGCTGGAATGGAGAATAGATAGGAAAAGTTGTGTCAGTTGAGAGAAATGAATGGTTGCAGAGCTCTTGTATTAGCCAAAGAAATCTCTTCACTCTTCAGCCGCCCCCTTTATCCCGTGTAAATTATCCAGCACTTTCTCCATTAAGCGGATGAATGGAGAGCCATTGTTTCCGTGTCCCGAGGCGTGGAGCCAGCAGAAACTCTCTGAGGATTGCAGTCGACAGGCAACGAGCCAGAGATCGGCCCATAAAAAAACCCTTGAAGGTGAAATTGCAGCATTCACCGCTCTGGGGTGTGTTTCCCAAAAGCATCGTTAACCAACTATGTTCGCAAGTTCCGTCGTTATCAGCAGTTCTCGAAACCATCGGTCCAACGAACATTCGCAACAGCATCGCAGTGTGGCTAGAGCGACAGCATTTAGTTTGAAGCATAGTTTCTAGTAGGGATGGGACGGTATGAAAAATTTATATCATGATTATAGTGACCAAAATTATCGTGATTATCAATATTATCACGGTTTTATATTTGAAAATCAACAAACAACTAATAAAACAAGCAGCTCTACGCACTTTTTTAAGCAAGATTCTATTCTGTGGCATTTCCTTCCTTAAAATGACTGTCGTCATAGCAACGCTATGAATTCAGTCCGATTGATGAATCTGAACCCAGTGTTTACATCAGTGGTCGGGAACCCAAGGCTCGCGAGGTCTCTCACCCTTTACCAACAAACGATCGATAAAAAACAAAAAAAAACGGCTCAGCTCTCTGCAGAAAAAGCAGCCAATTACAATTCCAACATCTGCAAAGTTACAACGCTCAAAGTTCAAAGCAAAGGGAGATATTTGCTTTTAAAGAAATCGCTTTTTAAGGACTACAACAAACGGCTGGTAGGAACTACACGACATTCCTCCCGGGTTATTGACATCACCAACCCAAGAATTTACATAAACTCCGCCCCCAGAACACGATTTATAGATTATCATGACAGAATATGCTAATCAATGACTAGAAGATAGACACATAATCTACATAAATTAATCAACTAACCATTCAGAAATGTCCTGTTGCTTCTACATGTTGTCACTTCTTCTTGAGTCTCTCCATCATTGTCTGACTCCGGTTTGAACATAAAAGGCTAAAAGTTTTTGAAATGTTCAGTGTGTGTGTGCGTCTGTGTGTGTGCGTCTGTGTGTGTGTGCGCACGTGCGTGTGTGCGTGTGTGTGTCTGTGTGGTAAAAGGACACAAGCTCTTGAAGCTCCGCCCCCTGTGCCGGGAGCAGCGGCTCATTTGCATTTAAAGGGACAGACACAAAACGGTGTTTTTGCTCACCCTCAAAAAGTGACAATTTTAACATGCGATATATAAATATCTGTGGGGTATTTTGAGCTAAAACTTCACATACACACTCTGGGGACATCAGAGACTTAATTTACATCTTGTTAAAAGGGCATTATACCACCCCTTTAATGAAAAGTTTATGGTAATAATAATATTCAAAGTTTTACCGGGGTGTTCAGTGCTGTTCGCGAGGTACGTAAGCTCGGATAAATGAGGCCTACGAGTTTATCAGTTACAAAAATAAATATAAAACCTGTCCTGATTGAAAATAAAATAAAAAGATTGAATCAAATATTTGGTGATAAGGTAGCATAATGAGAGATTTATAAGCAATTTTTGACAGGGAAGGGAACCGCACACGTGTTACAGGGTTTTCAACACAGCACAAGGGTTCAAATGACTCAATGCAGATGCAGTGTATGTTGAGTTGTATTGTTGTTCTGTGTACTTGTTGTCTTGGCTTTTGGCTTCCTTAATTGGGGACTTTTAATATTCAACAATATTATTGATCTTCCTTAAGGTGGACGATGACGCAACTTTCTTCAAGAAACAAACTTTGTTGTATTATTTTCATGTTATCGCTGTTAAGCTGTTTTGATACAATCTGTATTGTAAAAAGCACTATATAAACAAAAGGTGACTTGACTTGACTATTGAGACGCTGAAAACACCGGCGGATAATAATGAGCTGCTCACGTGTAAGCGAACACAGTGCTGCGCTTTACTATAAAACATGCAACATCTAAATTGCAGGTTTTGCAATAGCCATATTGTGATTTCGGATTAATTTCAATTAACCGTGCAGCCCTAACCTAGAGACATGCATTGCAAATCAAAACTAAGTTGAGTAAGTTGAAATGAAATATATCGTCCGGTTACGTCAACCTGCAGCAAATAAATTGCAAGCTATTGCGGTGATGTTTGGATGTGGAGGCGCCAGACAAGAGCAATAAATCACAGAACTGAAATGAGAAAAGAGAGAGAGAGGAGGAGGAGGGGGGGTGATAGATTTAAGATCAATCTTTTTGATGGGCTTGAGATTTCAATCCATCACTCAGTGAATCCCACGTTCAACGTATATCTTTTCTTTTTCAATAAGCCGACGGATCAGTTCTGCTGCGTTTGCGTTCCGGTAAAAGACGTGGACATCATTGTAGGTTTAGTCCAACACCCAAACCATCCTTAAACACTCACAGGACGGCCTTAACGAAAAGATTTCACTCTCCTAAAGAGCCTCGGCTGCAGACGTGCTATAAAAAGCTCAGAGTGACACAGGGATCTTCAAACGCTGCAGTGAGAACACACAGACTTCTTAAACAAGTTATAGGACAGAAATAGGACCGGGAACAAGGCCAAAACTGAGACGAAGCAGAACCCAAGCGTACGAAGTGACGAGTAAAGCAGAAAGTAGGAGGAGACGGGGATATTTTTAGCATCTGTCTGGAACATTCAGGCCAGAAACATTCAAACAACGCAAACCAAACGTTCAGACAACGCATTTCAAGAACGCAGTCCCAGTCTATTGTTAACTAAAACTATTAAATATCATAATTGAAAAGTAAAATAAAATATAAATATTAGGTGAAAATTGTGTCAACCAAAAAAGTAATTGAAATTGTTGGCCTAAAAATACTTAACCTGAAATAAAATAAAATACAAAAACACATAAAATTACGAAAATTTTAATTAAAACAAAAACTGAAAATATAAAAAGAAATGCAAATTAAAAATATAAAATAGTATACTATATAAATAATGCTAAAATGACACTGGTCACATTGTACATTTTATTTCATTTATTTATTAAATATTTGTGATTTATTTGTATTTATGTATTTTATTAACTAATATATATTGTTGCAATACTATGGTGCTAACAACCTCCGCAGGTTGTTTAGGTAAAAACAAGTCAAGAATTTAAATTAAATTAAATTAAATTAAATAAAAAATTAAATTAAAAATTAAATTAAATTAAAAATTAAATTAAATTAAATTAAATTAAATTAAATATTAATTAAAATGTAATTAAATTAAATTTAACTGCTCAGCCAGATTCTCTTCAAACTGTTAAAACAATACATTGTACATATTTATTTTATTTTTCATGCATTTCATTTATTACTTAATTTGTATTTTTATTGTATTGTATTGTATTGTATTATATATAATATACAGTAGTCAATGGAAAGCAAAAACATGTGAAGTGAAGCTTGGGTAGTGAGAAACATTCACCTACATGCATAAAGTACATTTCTAGGAACAAAAAGACGGCAGAAACCTGGGGTTAGCATCTCACATCACCAAACATAACCTCTGGGCCGTTTACAAGAAGCACAATGTTCGTGTGTCAAAAAAGTGTTTATAAAGCTTCAGAGGGGGTCAGGTGACCCTGAGACCAATCATCTCATCACTTCAAGACGAACGATCTGTGGAAAAGTCTGACGTCTCCTGTGGTCTCTGGGAACACGTTGATTGAGGACGCTGAGTTTTTGCTTCGTCACACTCCCTCTCCCCATCCCTCACTTGTTTGTTCTAGAGAGTAACACTAGCCGAACACAAGACGAGGCGTGAGTCAGGGCGACGCTGCACTAATGCATTAACAACCAGCATCTTCACAGTAATAGTGGAATATTCATGATATAGTTTAACTTTTGCTGGAAATGCAACTCAAAAATGTTATAACTTTTAAATAACCATGAGAAATAATTTAAAAAATGAAAATGTTTAAGTACTAAGTAGTAAAACTAAAATTCAAATAAAAATGCTATATTGAAAAATTTATATTTTTTGTAAAAAAAAAGAAAAAGAAAAAAAATATTGTAAAAACTACAAAAACATAAACAATAAAACTTAGGCTAATGTATAGATAATGATCATATAAATGAAAACGAAATAATTAATAGGCCTGTAATAAAAAAAAAAATGTTTTTTATAAATTGCATTAACAACTAACAAAATAAGTTAAAAGTGTCAGCAATTTTCAACCCGCTTTGTTTTGTTACCATGTTGGTAGTAAATGCAGAATGTTTACTCGTTCTCCGAGAAATGTACAATTATTTGTCAAAAATATTGTTTTCGTAAAAACTACAGATTATACTTCTGCATTTTTGCATCCCTGCCCACAGACAGTCTGATCATCAGAGGGTTATTAACAGAAGAGTTACTGTAAGTATAGGTTTACCACGCGTTTTGTTTCGGGCGGAACTGACGTTTTCCCTCCGTTTGGGGTCCATGTGTTCATGGTCATCCAGATTGAAATGTTGACTACAAACATTGCGGTTTTGCAGATTTTGTGTCGTGGCGTTCTCTTTGTATTTATGATTATTTGCAGCCTTTATCCACTGAATCCTTTACTGGAACCCGAAAGTTACTCACTCCCACTGAACGTTTACTCTCTGAAGTACTTCCTACTAAAGCAAGGCGGTATTTGACTGTTAAGTGTATCAATAGAGAGCCTAAGTCCCGCCCCTCCGCTTCCGGCTCATGGGACCTTATTTCGGGAAAAATCTGTATAATAGTCAATGGCGAGAGACAACTTATCTTTTTATTCCGTCTGAACTGTGCCCTGAATTACACATATGATGTTTGTCAATTTAAAAGATATTTATGAAAGTCAAGAAAGTCGCAGTTTGTCATAAAACAGAAGAGTAACGTTTAGTTTTATGTGGAAATCGCTCAATGAACTTCATCTCGTCTCGCACTATACGTCACCGTTGCTCGTGTGTGTGCAGTCTGGTACAACACACTCCGGCATCACGGCGTAACGTTACGATTATAACGTAAAACTATAGAAAAAACGACAGACGTTAGCCTCAGTAAAGTTAGCTTCAGTAACGTTAGCTTAGGCTCTCTATAGCAGACTGGTGGGAGTGGCTTTGGACGGCAACATGCACTGGGCATTATGGGTGTTGAAGTTTTCACATCCTTTTCACAATAGAGAAGAAAACCGCCTTTTTCTATAGCAAGACGATAAAAAAAATGTTTAATCGGTGCGACCTGACAACCATATAGGCAGCCAAATTTGATTGAAAACCCATTTTTCAAGTGGTGAAAAAGTTAAGGTACTAAAATTACTAAAAAAAATAAAATAAATTTTTTTTAAAAAAAAGGCAAAAAGCACATACTATTACTAAACCATACTAAAAATAAAATAAAGCGTGAAGAAATTTTGATATATATATATATATATATATACATGTATGAATAGAAACTACATTAGTATATAAATACTAAAATAACACTGTGCTTTATTATTTTCTGTCATATTATACCGTAATACGACCCAGCTCCAGTTCTCGACCGTGTGACAGAACAGACACGAGCATGAACGAAATTATTGAAAGAGCTTTTTGGACGGGGACGGCTATTGGTTTAATTCATTAAAAACAATCATCATCATCTATTGTAATCCTGTGGGAAGTGCATGAGTTAGATTGACTTTTAGAGATTATTACAGGACAGCTATTCAGATTAAAACTCATTCAAACACTTCCAGACATGCATTCATCCATGAATGAGTCTTGCTTCCATGGAGACTTCAGGAATCCCAACTCCGGTTTACTTTTCCCACATATCCATGCACAAAAGAGCCTAGTCCCATAAAGCGCCTGGTCTGGGTAAACAGATTATCAAGCTACATATATTACACAACATATATCTCTACTGTGTAAATATTGAGAGCATGTGCTGTGGATGCATGTCATATTTATTTGATAATTTCATTCATTTTAATTGAATTTTCTTTCAATGGGATGCCGGAAGTACCAAATGGAAATAGATCCATAATGGATGCGACAGGCATATATTCAATAAAATAAATTAGAAGCGTTTTGATATCAATATCCACAATTCATATTGAGGTTGAGCAATTAAAACAAACAGGTTTGCAATTACTAGGTACGTCTGCAAAACACAAAATTACCCAACAACCTCAGGGAAAAACAAGGTGTGTTTGAATAGACACATGCATCTAATGTCTATTAAAACTAGTGACGCACAAGCTGAACTTTTAAACAAAACAGCAATTTAAAGTATTAATTTAGCCAAAAAACAAAGATGAGAATTAACTTAATGTGTTTAAACAATTAAATTGCACATATGACCGTTTAAATATAAACTTTTTAATGATAAAATTGTGTTTCTAATCCAATTAATTGTTAAAATTTAAACGGGGGCTGTAATATCTTGTTTTCATGACAGATTTATTCAAACATGCATTAAGAAATAAAGACAAGTTAAGTAAAAATGTAATGTTTACAAGCGGTTTTATTAAAGTCCCCTTAAAGTATCTTGAATGTAACTCGACACCCTTTCCTCATTTAAATGCGTGGTTCTATGAATATGCAAATGAGCCCCGCCTCCACTCACTCACTCAGCTCAGAGATCCACTGGTTGACGATCACACGTTGATCTGATTGGTTACAAGGTAGTTTGTGACGTCAAAAACACCAGCGATTTCAAACCGTGTTTTTGAGACTGTCTTTGGTTCACTGCAGTTTTAAGCAGAAAATACTCAGCAATGCTGTCGACTTATGAATTTGCACATGGTTTGTCTTAAAGCATATTAAACACACCACATAGACACATAAACAACATTAAAAGCTGGATTTTCACAGGGAACTTAAAAATAAATATCAAAAGTATCAACATAAATGATGTTCAGTGCACAGCCTAAAACATCTCGTTTCATCATGAATGAAGATTGATTGCTGATTGCTTAACATGTCGTAGTCATACTGTAAAAAAAGATTGACTTCAATCTCTTCCATTGGGGAAAACTGCAGAGCAACTCATTATGTGAGTGTGAAATAAACCGTTATGGACATAATTTTAGAAATTAAAGCTGAATCTCCTCCCAAAAATCGCCAGAAAAGTCCGTTGGTGCCTCAGTGACTACTTTGTTTAGAGAAGCTGTCAATCACAGCTGTCAATCATGACGTCACATTCCCGTTTTTATAGCATCAAATAACTAACTAAAAATCAAACTTTTTTTTTTTAAACGAACACTTAAATTTACATTAGCATGAAAAAAAAAAAAACTAAAATGACAGAAAATATCAGTAACACTTATTTTACAGTGTCCTTGTTACATATGTTACATACCGTAGTAATAACAGTAAATTATGCATAATTACATGCAACTAACCCTCAACCAAACCCTAACCCTATAGTAAGTACATGTAGTTGCATAATATTACTCGGTACTGAAATATATAAATCACACTGTAACAATGACACCTTAAAATAAAGTGTACTGTAACCAAACTATCTTTGGAAAAGATATGATTGTTTATTTTCCATCGCGTCCATTATGGCGCTTTTCCATTACCAGTACCAGCTCAACTCGACTTTTCGCTCTGTTTTCCACTGCAGATAGTACCTCCACAATAGTACCTGGTCGTCATAGCGACGCGACACACACCCGCTACCCACACACACAGGACAATGGAGGAAATCGAGTGCATGCTGTTTTACATAATATTAGTAATGGGTATATCACGCAATCTCTGGCCAAACTATTTAAAAATGCCGGGGTTATTCCAAGTGTGTAATCCATCCGCCGGAAACCGAAGCTTCCCCGCGGGCCGCCACTGATTAGCAGAGCATCACCCGCTGTTAGCATCCCATTGACTCCCATTCATTTTGGCGTCACTTTGACAGCGAATAGCTTTACATCTGAGGCGTTTAAAGACTCAATTTGTCCATCATTTATTTCTAAAGAAACTCGACAATGTATAAAAGGCTCCATTACCTTGTATCTTACGTTATGGCCCCGTAGAAGCAGTTTTTGTAAAAATAGCCTAACGATTGCGTCATAACCACGCGACTCTCTGTCGCACTGTAGAGAAATTACCGTATAGACCGGCGGAGAAGCTCACGGCAGTCGGGGGGACGTGGAGGCATAAAGTCTGATAAAGTCAAGGGAGAAGCCGTGCAATGATGACGCTGTGAATAGTGACGATTCTCTCTGACCAATCAGCAGTCTGCCGTGTTTCACGTCACATTTTAGTATCGGTACCGGTACAACTTTTACACAGTGGAAAACCAATCAAAGGCGAGTCTAATCAAGGCGAGGCGAGCTGGTACTGTGTAGTGGGAAAGCGCCCCTAGACTTCATGGGGAGGGCGGGATTTATGAGCTATACTGGGACCAGCCACCGGGGACACTTTGGCTTCACTTTACAGCCAGTAGTTTATCCACGTTGTTGCACAAAATGAAACGCCACAGTTTCGGTCAAAGCCACAACAGTTTTCGGCCCGAAACGGGGACATTTCTTTTTGGGTTGCTGAAATTTCAGTGCGTCACTAATTACAATCTGGGTAACAACAATCAAACCTCAGAGAGAGGACGGAGAGAAGAGAAGACGAACGAGGAGGAACAAGAGTTGAAGAACAAATGCTTCTCCCGCTGATGCTGAATAATTCATGAGCAGGAATATTTGAAAAGATCAGAGCGTCACCAGGAGCGAAGCACGCGTGAAACACAGCGATATCTGGGGCAGGACAGCACACACACACACCGTTTCATCTTAATCTAATATATCTGCACGAGTCATAACCAACATCATGAACCACAGACGGGCCGAACGCCTCAGGAGATCTACAGTGTCCTTCAACACAGGACAGAGACACTACAGCCTGCCAGAAGATCTGTGTGTGTGTGTGTGTGTGTGTGTGTGTGTGTGTGTGTGTGTGTGTGTGTGTGTGTGTGTGTGTGTGTGTGTGTGAACCACATCAGTTTAACTACAGTATATTCAAGCTCATTCAGGCAAACATTAACAGTACTAATGAACTATATGTGGCAGAAGAAATGTTTATTATTATGATTATTCATCAATTTACACATTTACAAAGCTTTAGAGTTTTTATTATATTGCCGTCCACTCTGTGAGCCAACAACACTTCACAATTATTGCTTTAATTAGTGTCGTTTTACAACAGCGATATATACTTATATATTATGCTATACATACAAGAGAGCAATATTCTTGTATATACAGTATATTGGACTTTAAGTCAAATTAAAGTGAAAAATGAAAATATAAAGTTTTATTTTGTTGTGTTTTTGTCAGTCGTTCAAAAATATTTCTGCCATTTTTATTTAAACTACCGGCAAACGGAAAAAATATTGCTCAAATAAAATAAGAATTTTTTATTTTAGCTATAATGCAAGTAAATGTTTGTTTTTTAGTTAATATACAATATATATATATATATATATATATATATATATATATATATATACGTGTGTGTGTGTGTGTGTGTGTGTGTGTGCGTATAATATATACATGTGTGTATATGCGTATAATATATACGTGTGTGTGTGTGTGTGTGTGTGTGTGTGTGTGTGTGTGTGTGTGTGTATATATGCGTATAATATATATACATTTATGTGTGTGTATGCGTATAATATATATATATATATATATATATATATATATATATATATATATATATATATATATATATATATATATACACACACACACTGTATATAAACTGTTTATATACATTTAAATATTAAAATAACAAAAAAATTATAAAATATATACTCAATATATTAATACTATTAAACGCATAAAAATATTGCTGATATTTTATATATAGAATTATAATAGTTTATATATAAGGGAAGAAAAATGCATATAACCCACATGCTCTTTCATAATTTTTACAGTTCTGTTCACTAAACGCACTCAACATAAACACAACAATATGTAAATATAACATATTATGCAAGATTAATGAGTTTGCATTGTTAATTATGACTATGCCCTATTTGAGAGTTTTTACATCCAAATAACCTGTGAGCTACACCAAAATGATTTTCTTGATATAAATTTGAGGAAAAGCTTTGGGATTGAATGAGTGTTAGTCACGACTGCCCGTCTGCCGGCAGCTCAACACGACACGCCTCATACGAGGAATCACAGCTGCCAGCGCGGCTCCAGGAGCCGACGAGTGTGTGACTCACGGGGCGAGCGAACGAGTGTGTGACTCACGGGACGAGCCAACGAGTGTGTGACTCGAGACTGACAGACACATCTCTCGTACGGGACTACAAACAGAGATCGAGCGTGCCGGGAAAATACATGCAAAATATGCACAGACATGAGCCTGTAGAGAACCACACACACACACACACACACACACACACACAGCTCATATTACTGCTTAATCACATGCTGACTGAGAGGACGTCACAGGAATGGAGCAATCTGTCTTTTTACTGCTCTCAGCCTCACTGAGAAAACACACTTCAATCAGGAGCAAATATAGGAAAATATTCAATCTAATGTAAGTGTGTGCAATATGACCAACATCTTACATCACGTGATGCATGAGTGATTATGTTACAGTAACAGATATTCAACTAATAAAAAGCTTCACATAAAGTTAGTTTAATTATTTTTTATTTATAGTTATTTTATATTAGTCTATAAAATATACATTTTATGATATATAACACACACACGCACAACTAGCGCAAAAAAATATTTAAAAAATTATTATTATTTTTAAAACAATGCATTTCAATTAGTCTAGTTTAGTATAGTAAATCTGTAAAAAAACAATAACATATGTTAGTTTTAAATTTATTATATAATAGGTTATAAAAATACTTTATTTTTGCTGGAAATTTGACAAAATGTGGAAGTGCATATTTTACATATTCTGGTTAATTAAATTGTTTTGTGTCGCATCCAATTTGGGACACATCCCGTTTCTCTCAAATATAAATAACACTTAGCACCAATACAGTCATCCTCCTCATGCTTAGAAGCATGCAAAAATACATATTTTCTAAATCTATAAAAAAAAAATATTTTTTATTGTTTGTCAACTACAGGCGAAACTCAATTTTTAATATGGTGCAAAAGTTCATTAATTTTTAGTAATTCAACTTATATATTATATAGACTCATTACATGCAAAGTGAGATATTTCAAGCCTTTATTTGTTATAATTGTGATGATTATGGCTTACAGTTTAAGAAAACCTTTTCACAATATTCTAATTTTGAATTTGGGGTTTTCATAAGCCAATCACCACAATTATAACAAATAAAGGCTTGAAATATCTCACTTTGCATGTAATGAGTCTATATAATATATTAGTTTCACCTTTTAAGTTCAATTACTGAAATAAATGAACTTTTGCACCATATTCTAATTTTACGAGTTTCACCGGTAGTTGCTGTTAAGAAATCCCTGTATAAGAAAGGCTGATTTTCATTCTTTTTAATTTATCAATAAATTGGAAAAGTGACATAACATCAATGGCTATAGTCCTTTATGCAAATGTATTTCTGATGGACCAATCAGAAGGTCAGCATCTTCCCTGACCTCTGAAAACCAAACATCCCTCCATCCACGTCTCCATTGAACACGTGACGAACGAGCCGCTGAAGTGCTGAGTGAGCAGGAGAGACTCAACCTTCAGCACTACACGATAACATCTCACCGTGTTTCCATCTGTCTGCCTTACGACGAGTTACACAACACACATACACACACACACACACACATCACGAGAGTCATGTGATCCTAAACACAAACTAGACATACAGGATCAAAATACCGCAGTCAATCAAAACTAGAGTAAAGTTAAACCACGTGTAAATATGGGAATCAATTATCAATTTATTATACTACATAATAGTACAAATATAATATAATCCCATTATTACTATTATTAATTGGTTTAATAATGAAAAGCATAGACCTATCATCATTTACCCTTTATTTAGTATAATAATAATAATAATAATACGATTATTATTACTAAATAATAATAGTAAATAATGATAGAATCTTTATTATTAACAATTAATAATACAAATAATAATGGTGGAAATATATTATATAATATATATATATTTTTTTTTACAAAAAACAACAATATATAATTGGAATATTATACTTATATTTTGTAATTGACTTCCACTGCTCCCACTACTACTACTACTACTACTAATAATAATAATAATAACAACAACAACATTTGGTAATTTCTATACCTCTGTTATACCAAAGTTTGCAAACATTTAGAATAAAGCGAGTCTATAATGGAAAAGGCCTCCGTATATCCTGAACTTCCTCATATTCCCAGAGGATCATGTGCACATCCCTATATGACAACAGTCTCTCGCCACTCGTTTCCTCAGTAGAAACGACATCTGTAATTCACGTGCCGTCAATCACTTAACCAGAGCTGCAACACACACACACACACACACACACACACACAGAGAGAGAGAGCATCACTTACGAAGCAGTTGAGCATTGAGCAGGAGACGCGTTTGGTCCGGCTCATGGCGCGCTTGCCCAGGAGACACACACACACACTCGGATGAGAAACGCTGCAAGACCAGCCGGCAAAACCATCCTTCCCTCGGCGGAGAACAGCGTGTTTCGCCACCTCACACACACACACACACACACACACCCCGATCACAAAGATGCACAATGTCCACACGTAGATGTTCCTGTTGCTCAGAATATTCCAGAAAAATCGTTGGTGAAAAGCAAGACAGGAGAAGAGACAGTGATACCGGCGTCACTGCGCAGACCAGACATGGAGAGAGAGAGAGAGAGAGAGAGAGAGAGAGAGAGAGAGAGAGAGAGAGAGAGAGAGAGAGAGAGAGAGAGAGAGATGGAGAGAGAGAGAGAGAATTAGAAAGGGTATTGCCTGATGCTAAGCTCCACCCTCGTGCACTGCACCCCTCACGTGCTCTCTCTCTCTCTCTCTTTATTCCTGCGTTCACCCTTCACCGAGATCTCATCAGTGCCAGCTTGCAACCTCAGCAAGATGGCAGCGCAGCAGATATTAATGCATTCCTGTTCAAAAAAAAATAAGCGTTTCCTCAATTGTCGCTCTGAAATGGATGAGACGGGAAATAAAGACTCGATGAAAGACTCGTACACACAATCGGTCTGTCCACACTTGATGTTTAACGTACAATTACGTTCATTTTTCGAGTCAAGCTTCTTTAGAACCGGCTCAAAACGCTCATTAAACGCATTATTTAATGAATCGGACACAAATCAGCATCAAACGCAAGAGTGATCGATCTAAATCTTAACGAGATGATTGAACTTGGTTGCAAAATGGTTGGAATGTTTTGTTTGAATACTTTTATTTTTATTTTTTTATATATAATATTTATATACATTTTAAAATAGGATTATAACATTTTAATAAGGTTGTCATTTAAACAATTTTTTTAAATGACAATCTTTTTTTTTACATTTTACTTTTTTTTTTACATTTTATATTAATTTTAATTGTAGGATAATTTTTTTTACTATCTTACATTATTCCTTGTTTTTAATATTATCCCTAACATTTTTTAAATAATTTTGATAGTTATTTGATATTATTCCATTTAAAAAATAATAATAAAAAATAAATAAATAAATAATAAAAGAAATATATATATATATACACACACACACACACATTTTATATATTTATAAAATGTATTCGGCAGATGCTTTTATCCAGTGACTTGTTACATTTGATCAGTTTATGAATTCCCTTGGTGTTCCTAGTAAAATAAAATGATATTGATAGTTTACTTTTAAAATGGGGCGGCAACTATCTTTTGCTCACCCTCATGTTGTTCCAAACCTGTATTAGTTTCTTTCTTCAACTGAACACAAATGATGATATTTTAAAGAATGTCAGTAATCAAGCAGTTGACGTATTTTTTCCCTACTATGGAAGTCAATAGGGTCCATATTTTTGTGTTCAATTGAAGAAAGACACCAATACAGGTTTGGAACAACATGAGGGTAGAGTATAAATAATGAAAATATTTAAATTTTTGGGTGAACTCTGTTTAAGATTCCCATTCCTAGCACACAAACACTCTGCATACACAATAAAACATCACTATAGCGACACACATGACGTGCTCATCAAGTTAACTCATCCTGCATGGTCAGTTTTGTCTCTGGATCCGCTGTGATGCTGCAGGCGGGGGGAGGGGATGCATCAGCGAGCAGTCACGATGAGCGAGAGACACTGACACACAGCACAGAGAGAGAGAGAGAGAAAACGCAGCGGCACCAGTGACAAAGCATTCTTCAGCATCTCCCCCTCCCTCCCTCCGAACACCATCGTCTCCATTGTAACATGCTGGGGAGGGAGACTCGCTCTGCAATTTCCCAGCATGCATCTGCACTAAAAGGACATGCAGTCCCGTCACTAAGAGAGACTCCAAAACGCTCAGAGCGAGACGAACGTGCCATGATGTGCCGCTCCCGAGGGTCATTCCTACCGCGCAGAACATTATGTCCACACATCACATATACGTCTCTATTTAATTAAATATTAAACACTTTTTTTTTTTTTTTATCTAACAATATGCACCTTTAAGTCATTAAGTTAACCCATTTTTAAACTTCTAAACATGGAAAGTTTGCTTAAAAGGAGCTGTGTAAAAAGTATATATATATATATATTATTATTAAAACTATAAATTTAAACAAAATTAAAAGGATTACTATAATATATTACATTCACAATCTAACAAGTTATTTTTCTAACTAACAACATGCCTCCTTTAAGTCAACATAAGGGTGAATTATTAATCAGCATCCCACTTTTACATTTCTAAACGTCAATTTTTTAAAATATATTTCTAGGATAGCTTTTACTTGATTTTATTCTCTTATGTGTGCATTTTGTTTTATTGTTCTCTTTTTGTGTAAGCATCATGAGAAGCTTGCTTTAAAAGGCACCATGTAAAAAAATTTACATTTATTAACAAAATTCGGGCCGGGTTCAATTTAATTACATTTAAATTCAGGATTCAATATCAAATCCCGAGCACACCTGTAATCTGGACGCTGCGTTTCCATCTGACATAAGGGGAAAGTGAAAGCCGAGACACTAGCGTGGCCGTCTCTTCATCTCCGTCGTCGTGACCGAGAGGAAGAGCACCGGCGCATGACAATGAATGATTTAAGCTCTTTAAGATAAAACGTCACGACACAATCACAGATACACCATCTAACTGAGCAACATGGATGTAATCACACACACGGCCTTCTGACTCCATGACACCTATTTTTAGGAAAGGCCAAGAGACCCTGCCACAGACATACTGACCTTTCAGCACAACACACACACTCCTCACGTCTCACATACACACACCGTTCTCCTGTAACCTGACGTGCATGTGACAAATGCATGACGCATGATGCAAAACACCAGCAACCGACTCTTAATTGCCCGCTCCATCAGAGCATTAGTCTAAAGTAAACAATCACTGTCATAATCATTCATCAACGAACAACTTGTGAACAAACATTTTGAGTGATGTCCAAGTGATACATGATAATAAAGTAGATAAATAAAAACACCATTATACACGAATAACACCAACCATTTAGATAGAATGATACACAGAATGATACAATGGAACAACTGATAGAAGCATAGAATGACAGATGGAACGACCGATATAACAGTCATTCGATCGTTACATCTGATGGAATGACAGATGGAATGGCTGATAGAAGGATAGAGCGACCGATAGAAGGATAGATCGACCGATAGATAGAACGAATGACAGGTGGAATGGCCGATAAATGGAGCAATAGAATGACAGATGGAACGCCTGATAGAAGGATAGAGAGACCGATAGAAGGATAGGATATAGCGACCGATAAATGGAACAATAGAATGACAGATGGATGATAGAACAGATGACAGAAGGAACAACAGATGAAACAGATGACAGATGGAACGACCGATAGATGGAATGGCGTATGGAACGACAGATGGATGATAGAACAGATGACAGAAGGAACAACAGATAGAACGACAGATGGAACAACCGACAGAACGGATGAAACATATGGGACGACCGATAGATGGAACGACTGATAGATGGAACGATAGAACGACTGACAGAACGAATGAAACGACATATGGGACGACCGACAGAAAGGATGAAACATATAGGACGACCGATAGATGGAACGACCGATAGATGGAATGATAGAACGACTGACAGAACGGATGAAACAACATATGGAACGACCAACAGCAATAGAATATAAACGACCGACAGAATGGATGAAACATATGGTACGACCGATAGATGGAACGACAGATAGATGGAACGACAGGAACTGATGACAGATGGAACGACCGATAGATGGAATGACAGATGGATGATAAAACAAATGACAGAACGGATGAAACATATGGTACGACCGATAGATGGAACGACAGATAGATGGAACGACAGGAACAGATGACAGATGGAACGACCGATAGATGGAATGACAGATGGAACGACAGATGGAACAATCGGTAGAATAACTGATAAATGGAATGACCGATAAATGGAGCAATAGAATGACAGATAGAACGCCTGATAGAAGTATAGAGCGACCGATAGATGGAACGAATGACAGGTGGATGATAGAACAAATGACAGAAGGAACAACAGATAGAACGACTGATAGAACAGATGAAAGATGGAACAGATGAAACAACATATGGAACGACCGATAGAACAGATGACAGATGGGACGACGATAAATTGGACGACGATAGATTGAACAATCCGATGACAGATGAAATAATAGAACAGATGACAGATGTCATTCGATCTGAACGACTGATAAAATGAACGACCAATCAGTGTTAATTTCGTTGACGAATAATTTTCGTCATTATTTTCGTCAACGACATTTTTTCACAGACGAAAACGAGACGATAACTAAATAAAAACAGGTTTAAATGACGACAACTATAAATAAAAACTAGACGAAAATGTTGGGGAGGGACGATTGGGGAAGTGATCCAGTCAGAACTGATTTGCGCTTGTGGAAGATGCGCACATTTGAATTGTAACGTGCTGATCTACCCGGCGCGGCGGCACACAATGCGCTTGATGCATGTCTCATAAATCGTTAAAAAATGTAAACGTCTGGGAGAAAGAGAAGAGCAGACATGGATAGATCTGAATAAGAGTGACGACGCGAAAGAGAGCTTTATTCGGTATGTTTTTCGGTGCGAACACACACACACACGACCCGAAGCGTGCGCAGCACTGCAGACAGCTGTATACAGGACTGAATTGAGCTCTCTTTCGCGTCTGAATGGACAAATACACACAACACAACGTTATGTCTAAATGTCCGTTTTGGAGAGTATTCGCGTAAACAAAGTTGGTTATGTCTTTACAGAACGTACAGTTGTGAGAATATCGGATGTGGATCAGCAGTGCTGGATATGCACACTCGGTCTTAAAGTGACAGTGCGTAATAAACCTATTGCCTTCTGTACACTTAATATTGATCAAACAACAAAATAAAAAGAGAAAAACATACACTGCTGTTTAATAGCTTTAATAAGGATTGATTATATTTAATTTATACAAATAAATATATCTGCTTGAAAGAATAAAGAATGATTGTATGTAAGTTAAAGACTGTATCATTCATTGGAGGAAAAAAAAGACTGTTCTACTTTAGAAGTTTAAGATATTATTTTGTGTCACAGTGCTAAATCTGTGTCTGTGTTGCATGTTCAAATTTTAAAAATTATTTATATTAACAGGTTAATAGATGTTTTCTGCGGGAATATAATGGGTTTGGAAATTTTAGAGAAATTCAAAATTAATGCATTACAATTGAACTAAACCCATTCTATTTTAGTCGACTAAATCTACTGTAGATTTAGTCGACTAAAATCTTATTGTATTTAGTCGACTAAAACTAGACTAAAACTAAAACAATTCAGATGACTAAAATATGACTAAAACTACAATGCCATTTTAGTCAAAAGACTGACTAAAACTAAATCAAAATTTGCTGTCAAAATTAACACTGCGACCAATAGAATAAACTATAGAATGACTGATAGAACAACCAATAGATTGATAGACAGATCTGTTTTTATCTATCAGTCTACAGTACTTTCATGGAAATTTTAATTGAGAACTGGCTAGTGAGCGAATGATTCATGTTCATCTACATTTAGTGGTTTCACTTTAACTCCAGAGCTGTACGAGTCTTAATGGGTTTGTTTGAAGCTCCTGGGGCCATAAAACATCCTAGCCTGTATTTTACCACTGAAACTGTACTCAGTTACTCTGTAATGTTTCCAATCGGAGGACAGAGGCGCACAGGTGAGCTCATGCGGGACAGTTTCACAGCGGCGTGTTCAGCCCCACCTTCACACGGACAAAAACAAGGTAAAAGATCCTTTCTCATCTCTTACCACACAATACCATGCGGAAAATAACCTACACAAACACGTCATCACTCTAGAACTGATTATATCAGCTCAGATTCTGAAGGGATAAGAATGGAAACATCACGTGAAACATATTTTACGCAATCAATTTCCTCAACGGAAAGCGCTCATGTTTTTTGTTGTCATTGTAAAATGATTCTCATGAGCTAATTTTCCAAATGGAGTCTCGAGAGAACAGGCAATAAGAAAAACAGCCCAAATGAACACATTCAGAACTTTGTTGAAAACACTGAATTATTTTAGACAAATATGCTTGCACTCTGTCACTGACTAGATAGATTTAAAAAATAATGTAGGCCACTTTTTACTTGTAACAAAATATTTGGGATTATCAGGACACACAAATATTCCCTCATTGCATTATATATAGTAGTTTAATGTAGTACTGACACTAAAACTCACTGTATAGTGAAACAATTGGGGGGGAGTTTAACTCGAAAAATTTGAATATCATGCAAAAAAGTTAATTTATTTCAGTAATTCAACTTAAAGGGTGAAACTAATATATTATATAGACTCATTACATGCAAAGTGAGATTTCATGTTATAATTTTTTTTTTTGTTATAATTTGGATTATGGCTTAAAGCTTATGAAAACCCCAAATTCAAAATTAGAATATTGTGAAAAGGTTTTCATAAGCTGTAAGCCATAATCATCACAATTATAACAAATAAAGGCTTAAAATATCACACTTTGCATGTAATGAGTCTATATAATATATTAGTTTCACCTTTTAAGTTGAATTACTGAAATAAATTAACTTTTGCACCATATTGTAATTTTTCCAGTTTCACCTGTACACAATACATAGAGGCATTTTTGTATTGCGAGAGATTCGCGTGACACAATATATTATTACACCCCTATTAAAGAGCGCAATGGAAACTGTGGCCGCAACGGGCCAGTGAGAACCATTGACCATCTCCACTCGACCAGAACACAGAAGCGGCATCAGGCCCAGGTTTCCCATACGCTCACACACACACACCAATTAGTTATTAGAAAAACTAAAGGGCAGGTTCTGGTTCCGTCGCCATGAGACACCAGCACGGTTTCTACTGAGAGTTTATGAGCAGCTCTTGGCACGAGCTCAGTTCTGGATGGGCCGCAGTGCAGCACACTCTTAAACACAGAGGTTTACAACCGGGCTTGAGGAAAATGAGGCACAAGCCTTGCTTTGTTTACGGAGCGCACTAAGTGTTTAATGAGTGCCGAGGGAGCGCGTTCACTCGCTCAGAGCGCCACATCATAATGGAAAAACCAACTAGAGAAACTGTGGATAAAGTTCAAATCAGGAGCCCAAAAAACATCCAAAACTACAAGATAGTACTTGAGTTACTCAAGCCGAATGACTTATGACAAGCCTGTAGGCAGGGGGGGTTCGGGTGGTTCATACGAGTGGTTCACATCAATGTGTACTTACGATGGGGAATTGTGTAATTTGGACTTTTCTCTGCATGCTTTTGGAGACAGTGCCTATAGACCTGCATTATATGACTGACAGACAAGAACGGTTTGACCTAAAAATATCAAAATTTAAACGACTGCGGAGACAAAGACACCTACATCTTGGATGCACTTCAGGTAAGCTAAAACATACCAACATTTAATTTCAAAGTGAACTATCCCTTTAAGCTGAAGTTGATCTCCTGAAGTCTATTATGGTCTCATACAAGAGAATTATGCAAGGTGTCTGCCTTTTTAAGACCAAAGGGGCTTTCACATCAGAGGAACCTTTTCATAGTTCCTCCTAGAACTATAAGCGGAAGTACCCGGATTTTGTCATGTTTGTACCGCAGGAATTAGGAACGATTTTAGTTCTAGGAACTCTTTTGGAGGAACTAAATGAGCTCCTACTTCAGAGTCGGGTCTAAACCAGCACTGTAAGAACTAACAGTGATGTTACTGCTCGCTGATTGGCCAAAAAGTTGTAATAAAGGGTATCCAATAAAACTCCAAATATGACATACGAAGTCAAACATCAGCATCAGTCAGCGTTTAAGAGCAGACATGTGCAGGTATCAATCTTCTTCAAACACTTGCATGCAAACATCAAAGACCTTCCCAACATCTGTGCACTCCTGCATGGGAGTTTTTGGGGAAAGTTCACTGTGGAAGAGCAGAAAGGGAAAACCAGGAAGAGACCGGAATGCAAGCCGTTAATAACGCGGGGTCAGACTGGAGTCCAAACACACACACACACAACATGCAATCTAAAGAGGAAAAGCACTGCATCCAGAGTCACACACACACTCCGCTCTGATCTGCCAATAAAGGAAGGGTTGTTTCATAAAGGTGACAGATGTTTTGGCTTGAACTCACAGCCGAAAGGCATTTCTTGAGTGTGCATCGAGCCAAAGAGCACCGTTCCCATCTGCCCCGGCCCGCAGAGACCACAGCGCCGAGAGCATGCATGGATTTGAAGCACTCAAAATGCATCTAACCAAATAAACTGTAGGTTTATCCTCAGGTGACCCTTGGAGATTTCCAACCGCTCACAAAAACAGCCCAAAATGTCATATCACTAACCTAAAGCAGTGAAAAAAATCATTATGGACCCACGGCACCTTGACAAAGACACTTGTTGTGCCGAAACGCTGGTAATAAATGTTCTTAACCCTCTTTTGTTCTTCGCATGTGGGTCAAAAATTAACTTTTTTTTTGTCAATGAAATGAATGTACTATATTTTAGTTTGATTATGTTTTTTTATTTAATATTTTAGGGCATTTTTTATATACTAAATTTTAATGCCCTGAAAATTACATTTCCGACTTAAACCGTCGTAAATCTTGAATGCTTTAGAGAAACACACTTAAGTTTGATCTCTTTTCAAAGACGACGACACTTGGCAGATTATTGCTGAAGTGAAAACAAGTGAACTTAAAAAACAGTAACAGAATTGTATGTGTATTGTTATGAAAAATTCACAAAAATACTATTTTCAATTTTGATATGAAATATAGATTTTCAAAATCACATTTTACTCTAAAACTGCAAGAAAATCAAAGCCATAAATGTAAACAAGTTGTGTTCTGAAATTAAGATTTATATCTTAAAGGTATAGCGGAGGATTTTCTTTTTCCGGGTGGGTAGCCTATACTATTGGTCCACCTAAGTGTCAATCATTCTGGTGATATGTTTACGTAAGGCCGTCGTACGTGCTCGTCCCTATGTTTTCGCTTTCTGCGCATGCGCACTTTCTGGTGTATTATGTGTGATGAGTTACGGGTTTCAGCCATTCCTTTGAAAATGGCTGACTGAGGGTCGAAAGAGAAAAAATGTATACGAAGTGTATGATAAGAAGAGAAAGGCCGCAGAATATAGAAACAAGACCAGAGTGTTTTTGGGAGAATATTTCACACGCTGGCGTGCGCTAAAAGCACAGGTTGGGCTTCCCACTGATGCCGCAGTTGCGAGGATTCTACTAGACAGGTAAAGTTTGTCATGCTATTTTGGAGAAATCCATTTAAAATCACTGCTAGTAAAAGTTAATGTAAGCTATGATTAGCGATGCTAGCCCTGGCACAAGTCGGGAGCAAATAGAGTGTTGCGCATGTGCATTTTAAAAATGTTTTGGAGAGGGCGGTTCTTTTCTAAAATTAGGAAAGATCCTCCGCTATACCTTTAAATGAGCTTTCAATAGGATTTTGTTTTGACTGCAGTACCAAAAGTTTCCACTAGATTAAATTCCCTCTCCCATTAATTTCTAATGCGCTCATTTTTGACCACGAGGAGCACAAGTGTCACTATTATTTACAGGACCATTTAACCTTTTCCTGTCCATGATTTTTTTTGTGTTCACACAGCAAGTGCCAAAACCTTTACCAAGTTTCATACCATTCCAATGAAGTGTAAAAAAATAAAAAAATAATTATTTCGCTTCAAAAATGACCCAAGAGCTCTAGAGGAGAGGGTGCAGTTATTTTTCCTTTGCATTAAGTTTTTCCACTATCTTGCACCTCATAAGGTGTGCGTTTGCTTTGCAGTTCTTTTGTAATGCACATCACTTACCATTTTCTTGGCAGGTGTGCTTTTCTTTAGTCTTGACTGCTTTGCGCCAGCTCTCCTCTCCACGACGGGTCTCGCACACCTCACAGCGACAGCTCACGAGACACACAGCCTGAAAAGAAAGAGGAGCACACGTCAAAAATGTAGTGGTGACACTGATCCCTGACCCATGACCCATTCAACACAAGAGCATCAGTGAGGTCAAACTGGTCCAAATCGTCACAAAGGTCTTCAATGGGGTAACCATGTTTAACCATAAACATTTTAAAATGTAATGTATCCCTGTGATCAAAGCTGAACGTTGTGATCTTCAGTGTCACATGATCCTTCAGAAATCATTCTAATATGATGAGTCAAAAACATTCCACTTATTTATTTACCATAACATTCACATTCAAAACCAGTCCATTGAACATGCAGTTGTGCATCTCTAATGTTATGCATGCATCTCATTTCTTGATTATTGCTCATACTCAAAAGCACACACATCAGTGTTGTTGTACAATAAATAATTAGTGTTCAGTTTCGTTCCGATCGAAAGTCTCTTTCTCAACCCTTTCTCAGGAATGTTCAGCATTTGACGTTTTTGACGTCAGAGTCCAAAATACTTGCAAAATTCAATAGAAGAAAAAAAATGGACAGTCGAGCAAACAGGCCTGAACATGTACATGTAGGAAAAGACACACACAGGTTATCAGTGCAACCAGTCTGTCACGGTCACATGCTCTAAACACCACACACACACACACACACACACACACACACCTGTGTGAGCAAAGACAAAAAAGATAAATCACATGATTTAATCATGTGAGTGCGCGTGTATGTGTGTGTGAGCGCGCATGTACACACCCATGGCAACACATGCTGCGTTGAGTTGCTCACCCGCGCCGCTCTCACCCGCTGACACAACCTTGATCTCCGGCTACAAGCTGACTAATAGGATGAGCTTTGATTTACAGGAAAAGGAAAGTAAAAGAACTCCACAGGTGCCACACAGATCACACAACCACGGATTCTCTGACGTTTCCTTCCAAAAAGCTCAATTCCACTAAAAAATAAACAATAAATATGAAAGTTCTGTAAAGAAACGCATGTTTCAAAACATAATTTCAAAGAAAATCAGAGATATTATTTCGTTAAACTTATTGTGTGTAAATGTGAGTCTGATATTGATGTCACCAATGCTTTGGCAATTTAATTTAAAGCCTTTTTTGACCATGCCAAAAATCCATCTTGAGTTGATGAATATAGCTGTCATTATACATTATAGCTATATATAATTTTCAGCTATTTTTGCAAATTAAAAACAGATTTTAATTCACTTATTTGTGAAAACAACTTAACATTTAATGAAAAGCAGGCATATGAAGTAGACATGCATCGCTAAAAAAAATTTTTTGGTTACACTTTAATTTCATGACGACCTTGTTAGTGTAATTATATTTAAGTAATATTAATTAACTACCTGTAGGTTGGGATTATGTTTGTTGTAGGGTTAGTTCCATGTGATTATGCATGATTTATAGATATTACTGTTGTAACTACATGCAACATGTAACAGGGACACTAAAATAAATTGTAAACAAAAATAATAATGGGAGGCAGGGTGGACTCGGTTAAAGTTGACTGGGCAAGAAACTTTTTTACACTGCCACGAAGCCAAAAAAAATCCTTGTTGAGCTCTGACTAATAGTTTAAAACATGACAGCTCTACATGAATACAAGAGGACTCTCAATGCTGCAGATTCATTTAAAACACACCCTCTGACTCCTGCACACACACACACACACACACACACACTCTTATGAGACACGTAATTGACAGTTTTCACACTCCCTTCATCTTATTGCACTTTAAAAGAGAAGAGAAACTTTTAAACAGCGCGTCTGAGGCGACACTGTATCATTCAACACTGAAACATTGTAGCGGTTTGTTGAACGTTCTAAAACTTCAGAAACCGCTACAAATGTAACAAGCGCGACATTCCACTCGCGCGCAACAGTGTGTCAGTGAGAGAAAAGCTCGAGACACGAGAAAAGAAGTTGAGCTCTTACCTGAGTGAGCAAGTCTCTGTGCGTGGACACAACAAACTCCTTTAGATTTCATGCCACGGTCACGCCCATCACACACACACACACACACAGACACAGAGAGACTAGAGAGAAAGCGCGCGAAGTGGGCGGGGATTCGGCCGTGAAGTACGTGACAGCGCTGTTCTTCTTGTGCATAATATCTCAGCGACATGCATTAGCAGGCAAGTTTGCATCGAATGTGTTCTTAACACACTTTGGAAGGAAGGCATGTGCGATCAGATAGCAGTGTGTTCTGCTGCGCGCGCGCATATAAGAGAACACACTTCCATAAGCGCGCGCTGTGTTTTGTTTGCATGAAATCATAACGATAACGCCCCCATCTTACGATCACTATAGAGTCTCCAGACCCCTTCTGAGACCCCGCTCCTGTCTGTGTGTTTACACTGCACTGGAGTGAACTGGATACAACTGGAAAAGGAAGTCATTTAGTGGAGTTACTTAGTTTAGATATCTATAGGCGACAGTCCAGCACCACGTGACTTTATAATGGTAGAAAAAAAAGATTCTGCAGAAAGAAAATCCACTAGACGTTATATTGCCACTCAAGTAGCCAACATAACATATTATGCTTAATTAAAATGTATTAATTTACAGTAGGCAAGGCATGTACAATTTATCAGTATGGGAAGTTCTATATTCTCAAAATTGGCAAATAAAAAACAAATAATTAAAAGCACTTTTCTCTTTATATTACAAGCCTGAAAACTACAATGTTATATAATAATAATAATACATTTTATTTGTAAAGCACTTTTCATAAAAGAATCTCAAAGTGCTACAGAAACCACATAAAAAAAAGAGATAATAATAAATAAAAAATAAAAATCAATAGTCTTTATATCAATATTTTCCAAGTCTAGCAACGTCAATCTGTGATATTCAGGGTGTTCCGGTAACTGACTAACATGCAGAGAGTTGACAAACACCAAATAAACTTGCACAACCAGATTTATGAATCAGTGATCATATGAGCTTAATTATGCAGCGTTTATTGCACTTATTATTTCTTATTGTTACACAAAAACACAAAAAATATGTTCCACACTGTAAAAAATGTGGCTGTGGTTAGTTATAACAACTTAAACTTTGTTGAGATAACTTAACTAAACTAAAGTTAACTAAACTTAATGTTTTAAGTCAAGCATGAACACATACTTTTTAAAGTTGAAGCAATGTTGGATTTTAAGTTGTGATAAATAAATCGCAGCAATTTTTTTTTACAGTGCCTCCAGACACACCTCCTTTAAACACAGCACAAAACGCCATTTATGGAAGTAACGTATACAGTGCACTCACGGAGCGAACACTTTATGACGGGCGTCTCACCGGTTACATGACGGAGGAACCGAAAGGAAAGTGAAAGTGTGAGAATTTTACATTTTCTCTGTTTACATCCCACACAAATTCCCTAAAACTCAAGTGTGGGACTGCCATTTTCCGTGGCACTTGGAGAAATCTTGTGCAGATTTCACAGGTTTTCCCACTAACACAGAACAATGTGGTTTTTTTTTTTTTAGATTGATTGTTTTACTTTAAGCCCTTAATCAAAACCTCCCATCACAAATATCAGACGTGCGCTGGAACATCTGAACCGGAGCCACACACTTCCAGAACAGCAAAGCCTTTGAGTAAATGAAGAGATCCGCATTCCCACACACACACACACACACTGTGGAGAAACACGGGTCCAAACACGCCAGTCCTTATCTGACTTCACACACAGCAAAGAAATCATGAACCAAACCATTTCTACATGCATTTCAGAAATATCAAGAATTGAGGCCAATATTATTTATGGCCAACTTTTTAATGTTCAAGGACCTTCAAATGTGACAACCCCCCTAATTCCCCCAAATATTAAGGTTTAATGTATACAGACCCATTTATATTGTGTCTGAAAATATAAAACGCAATAAAGACAACATGCAATTTCCAAAATCCAATAATTAGCTCTGTTATGGCACACTAAGTCTGGGAATATTTTATTAAAAACTATTTTCAATTAATATATTTGAATAACACTTTTTATAATGTTCAACAGGCTTTTTTTTCCTCAATATAGTGAGGAAAGTATAGTATAGTATAGTTTATGTAACAAATAAAGGTTCTTTATTGTCATCAATGCTTCCATGAAGAACTTTTAACATCCATGGAATCTTTTCAAATGCACCAAATGTTCATTAGATTATTAAATTCTTCACACTAAGAAAAAAGATGGTTCCTTTAAGAACGGTTGACTCTGTATTTGCCATACGCGTAGGTGACAAATATGATTGAATATGGTTATTTATGGGCAACTTTTTAATGTCAAGGACCTTCAAATGTGACAATCCCCCAAAATATGATGGTTTAATGTATACATTACAGACCCATTTATATGGTGTCTGAAAATATAAAATGCAATAAAGACAACATGCAGTTTCCAAAATCCAATATTTAGCTCTGTTCATTAGATTATTAAATTGTTCTTCACACTAAGAAAAAAGATGGTTCCTTTAAAAAGGTTGACTCTGTATTTGCCATACGCGTAGGGGTCTAAAAATAGCCTGATACAACATCTGATCTATCCTTTTAATATTAACATCCAGTTGCGAGAAATGTTCCTTTTTTGGGGTAAATATTGGTGGGTGTAAAAAAAAAAAAAAAAAAAAAAAAAAAAAAAAAAAAATCGGCTTTCGAGGCCCTAAATTCTCATCTTTGATGACTATTTTGAGCGTTTAGGATTTTATCTTTTACAAAGCACTATGGCTGCCCCCGATGGAAATGTAAAACTGTTCCAAAAACAAGTATATTATCCGGACCTCCGCTGGGAAGGAAATGGAGACCGGAGCTCTTGCAACTTTAATTGAATACCCCTGCTTTATAGTGACCCCTTGACCTTAGTTTAAAACCACAGAGTACAAAGCAGAAGATTTAAAACATGTCAGTAATACTTGGTCCCGTTTACACCTGGTATTAAAGCAACACCATGTAGCTTTTGCTCTCGGGGAACAGTATTGTCTTCTACTACTGCCGTAAAATCTGTCATGTTACATCAGAGGACACACGTGCATTTGTTGACAAGTCGATACCTCTGAACTCTGCAGGAGGAGCTCTCTCGTCTTGGGTTCAGACGGTTGCGTTGCGTGTGAAATGTCTTCATCACAGGTACAGTGGCATATATGTCAGCATGTCATACACTAAAAAAATGCTGGGTTGTTTCCACCCAATTTTGGGTAAAATATGGACAAACCCAGCCGTTGGGTTAAATTTTTACATTACATTTTTAACCCAACGTTTGGGTTTGTCCATATTTTACCCAAAATTGGGTGGAAACAACCCAGCATTTTTTAGAGTGTATGAATATAATTTCATGGGTTTTATTATTTTCAAACGGTGAAAGATCGCGTAGCTCACGTTTACAAGCCAGCGTCATTATAGCAGCCTATTGGCTGCTGTTTTACATAATGGATATGCTAATTCAATTCAATGTTTGTGTGGTAGGTAATAGCCATATATCGTCAATATTATAATATCAAGCTACCATAGATGAATCTGCAAATTTGAAAAATCGATTTGCATTATAGCCTGAGGCACGACACTTTCACCAGAAAAATAAATAAACATGACTGTCAGCCTGCAGTCATTAAGATAGTTCTCCTAAAAGATGATTTTGTCCGTCTAATCATGTATAACTAGTGCGACAGCATGACGGCCGCATCGGTCCCTCCTCCTCCTCTAGCTCACGCCAGCGAGCGAACGCTGGACCAATATTGATCCTCGTCCGGCCTTTGATTTTATCACTCTCCCTTTTCCTCTTCCTAGTCTCCTCCGACAAAACCTCTGCCTCCGTCGGTTTAGCTGCTGCTTCGGCCGTGACAACAACATACAGACGCTATACCAGCCGGCAAACACACGCTAGTTCGGCTCTCACGTCCGGATTTGAGGAAGTGGGGGAAGTGAGGTATGCCGTAAAGCAGTCGAATATTGTAGTTATTTTTGTGATCGGGTTACTACAGACGTGTCATTCAACCGATTGTAAGTCGATGTACCATCACAAGAGTCTTGGAAATATATTACGAAGGTTGAAAAACTACATGGTGTTGCTTTAAGATGCGTTTTGGTCGATCGGATCACAGGAAGACGAGTCAGTGAAGTTATGAAGTTCGTTTATACATTTGATAAAGGTATAGAGAGAATTGAACATTAAGACTCACATGTAGTCATTTTATAGCTTTAACTATTGATTCGAAAGCGTATTTATATTACTTTTATATATTTAATTAAACAGTGCGTAATAATAATTGATGATAAACTAAAATTGTACATGTGTGATCGATTAACGGTATAATAAAGCATCTTAACACCAGGTTTAAACGGCCTAGAAGCAGCGATGAGGTTTACATTTATACAAGTAAACATTGTGGAACAAATGCTTGCATCCTCAATATAATTTTGCAAAATAAATAACTTAGGGCTGCACAATTCATCGAATTTGTATTCGTTCAAAGGTGCAATTACAACAACAAAAAAATCCACTTACATTATTCCGTGTGTTTAAAAAAATAATAATTCTACATCTTATCTTAAGTTTTTTCCCCATTGTTTTAATTTGAGTATAACATTATAATACCATGCATATTTTTACTTTGGTTTGGTTTCATTATTCAAAACAATATTTTGTTTATATATTTGACATGTGAAGCTTAATGCTATAGAAAAAGCAATAAAAGTGTATTTTGATATAACAATATGGCATGCAGTCACTTCAAACAATGGCAAAAAGCTATTCAAAACATAATTTAATGTAAATTGTGATCATCGAATCGCAATTAAAATTGCAAGGCAATAATCGACAGCCTTCAAAGCACATGGAGGAGTTCAGAACAAAATCAAAAATGGCCAAAGTGAAAAAGTGTGGCTGAACCTGTGCTTTACTTTAGCTCGATCACTGAGAACATTTGGCAACTAAACAAAGCTGTTTTATTCCTGCGGATGCATTTATCCAGCGGTCAGCTCTGCGAGACGGAGAAAACTACGCCAACATCCACACACGAGCCACGCTTGTGTTCATCTAAACACACACACAATCAAGAATCGGTTCAAACTAATGCATGAAGGATTTCACATCTGACCTCGAGAGACTTTATCAAGCTGGATCTCAATTCAAAACACAGAGACAAACACGGTCGTCATCACCCGAGCTAATTCGGTTCACTCAAATCGCCTGTCAGGGAAAAATCAATTTCATGCGCCTGTGTTTAGCATAGATGACAATCTGATCTAATTTATTCCCTTCAGATGAAAACTGCATCTGTGCAGATCTTATGAACAAACTGGTGAGAGGAAAGCACAGCCGGGCCAATACAGAAAAAACTCTTACGTAATTAAACTCAAGCATAAGATCGTCCCGCTATAAACGACACGAATGATTCCTTCATTTTAATTTCAAGCAATTGGACTTTGGATTTTCTCCTGGCAGATAATAAAATAAGTGAAAGGGGTGGTTGAATATAATTTCACTTTTCTAACTGTAGTTAGTGTGTAATGTTGCTGTTTGATCATAAACAACATCTGCAAAGTTACAACGCTCAAAGTTCAGAGCAAAGGGAGATATTTGCTTTTACAGAAATCACTTTTTAAGAACTACAACAAACGGCTGATAGAGACTACACGACATTCCTCCCGGGTTAGTGACATCACCAACCCTAGAATTTACATAAACTCCGCCCCCTGAACACAATTTATAGATTATCTTTTTTTTTTTTTTTTTTACCTTTATTTAACCAGATGATCTCATTGAGATTTAAAAACTCTTTTGCAAGAGAGACCTGGCCAAAATGGCAGCATACTAACAACGCATAGTTATAAATATGATCACCAAGCATATACAACAACATTTAAACAAGATCCTCAAGATACATACACAAACTACATCAACATCAGACTACCCAAAAATACAATCCACGCCTACCATAGGTATAAAGTGATTTAGGTATTTTAAAATATCATGACAGAATATGCTAATCAATGACTAGAAGATAACTACACATAATCTACATAAATTCATCAACTAACCATTCAGAAATGTCCTGTTGCTTCTACATGTTGTCACTTCTTGAGTCTCTCCATCATTAACATAAAAAGGCTAAAAGTTTTTATAATTTTCAGTGTGTGTGTCAGGTAAAAGGACACAAGCTCTTATTTGCATTTAAAGGGACAGACACAAAAACTGTTTTTGCTCACCCTCAAAAAGTGACCATTTTAACATGCGATATAAAAATATCTGTGGGGTATTTTGAGCTGAAACTTCACACACATACTCTGGGGACATCAGAGACTTATAACATCTTGTGAAAAGGGCATTATACCACTCCTTTAAATTGTAGTGAAAATAAGTTATTTTCAGGGGTCGTTTTTTTATGCATTTAGCCGTTTATTTACACAACGACAGCATTTTGAAGGCCTGAAAACACAAACTTTTGAAAACGGGTTTCAAAGTGCGAGTTTATTAAAACTATAGCGTTATCGTCTCTGTGTAAACTACAAGAACGCAAATTTGTGAAAATGGCGACATCATGCACGTGTGTATTATGTGTTGTGTTAGAAATGGTGTTTCTGTACAAATTGACATCGCCAACTACTGGCCTGACACCAGAATACAGCGATTTCAGTCTTTTTTAGTAGTTTTTGTGGATCGGAGTACAAAAAAAAAAAACCTGTTTGTGTGTGTGTGTGTGTGTGTGTGTTTGTTTGTGTTTTTGTCTCTAGGCAGAATTAAATTTAAATGATTCTGCTTGTGACCACAGTATCACTTCTCTTATACCAAGAAAAGAAAGTTTCACTTCCAAATTCTCCTGGAATTTTTTCTGAGCTTTCCCCTAAAACTCAATATTGAAAAAAAAAAGATATAAACAAGCTTTTCTACTACATATAACCATTTTATAACCAGTACGTTACCTGTCAAAGTTATGCAAGCACAAAACTGAAAGAGTTTCATCAATCATCATCATAGTTCACTTATCATTGAGGGATATGAGGGAGTTACACACAAACACAACGTGTCAAAGTGCAAAAACATGCAATAAAACAAGCATCTGAGACCCGCTCACGTGTGTTTACAGACATTAATTACAAATAGGTGTATGGGATTGTTCAAATAAACATTAATAATAATGGTAACACTTTACAATAAGGTTCATTAGTTAAATACCTTAGATAACATGAACTTCTACAGCATTTAATAATCTCATTAATATTAATTTCAACATTTACTAATGCGTTATTGAAATTAAAGATCGTTTTTGTTAACATTAATGCACTGTGAACTAACATAAAAAAATAAATAAAAAAAAAATGAATAGCCTAGGTAATGTAACAAATGTATTGCTCATGGTTAGCTCATAATACATAACTCATGTTAAAGTGATGGTTCGGAGTGATTTCTTCAACCTAGGGTCCTTTGCACCATGACCTCGAGCCGAACATTATTAAAGTTAGAGTTTATTTAGAGATATCAGCCGAATGGCTTAGTGCAGACGCTAATGGATCCGATGTAGTATCTGGTAAATTACCGCACTAATAACGCCCGGGATGGCACCAGTACAAATAGGTCCTGCACTCATAAAACGAGGCATTGGAAAGTTTGTAAGTACATCAGGAGTTTATTTAAATAACACTAGCCTGATGGCTTATGCTACCGCTAACCCGGACGTCGAGTTCACTTCCGTGATTTGGGAAAAGCCCGTAAAAGTCCTGTCGATGCATACGGATTCAGATTCAGATTATTTAATTTAATGCCATGTCAGCATTCAAAGCTATTTTCATTGCAAAAATTCAATAACAAAAATACAAATATCATTAAAAAAACAGCAAGTCATTATACAAGATTTTTAAAATTAACATATGATAATTAAAAAAAAACCTTTTCAGGCATAATCTCATTAAATATGTCCTTAAGTGAAGTAACTTCATAAAAGAGCCTTCTGCTGCATTAAGTCCAGGACACGCCAATAAAATATGTTTGACAGATAAGGGAATTTTATAAAACATGCATAAAGTTGGGTCTTCACCTGTTTTTTTGGATCACTTTTACTCAGAACATGCTAGATGGCAACAAAGGATTCCATTCATTATGCTAAGCTAAGCTAGCGGCGACCCTGCCAAACTAAAACAATGCATGCACCGAGACAAAAATGCATTTGCCGACTTATCTATATATAGAAAAGACGGTGAAATCAAGCAACTAACTAACTGACAACTTAACCATGGGAAATGTATAATGGTTTTGTGTGTTTCATGTCCATTTGTGCGATTATGTCAGCCTGTTAACACACTTTATCAGCTCAAAAATCATCCCCATCTCCGTCTATAGAGTGAATGCGACTTTTTAACCAGCTTACGGTTAACCGTGTCCCTGCCACCTGTTCACTCGTAGCTAAAACTTCAAGCTTTCTTACAGGAGAAGTATTATTAACAGCTAGATCATAAACGGTGTCTCTCAGCACAGGCTTCGGGAGCTGGATCCAGAGCGCTACACGAGTCGAGTAGTCATGGGTCTATTTAGAGAGCAGTCTGACCTGTAACTCGAGCAGGAGCCATCATCAATTACACATCTCTAAAGCAGGGAGACGGGGAATGTGAACGGGATACGCCGGCTCTGAATGGGTCAATCACTGATGCTCACTGGGAGACTTCTCGGATTATAAACAAACCGAATGCTTTTGGAAACATCTTTCCATTTCCTGGAGGCCACAAAAGTGCATTTATTTCAGTAATTCAACTTAAAAAGGTGAAGCTAATATATTATATAGACTCATTATATGCAAAGTGAGATATTTCCTTTATTTGGTTTAATTTGGATGATTATGGCTTATGAAAACCCCAAATTCATAACTTGAATATTGTGAAAAGGTTTTTATAAGCCGTAATCATCAAAATGATAACAAATAAAGTAGGGCTGCATAACAATTAATCGCAACTAATCGTTTGCAGAATAAAAGTTTTTGTTTACATCATGTGTGTGTATAATAATTACGAATTTATAAATACACAAACATGCACGTATAATTTTAAGAAAAAAATATATTTATATATTAAGTATTTATAATTATATATAATATAAATTATATTTAAATATAAAAATGTAAATATTTTTTAAATATATACATGCATGTGTGTGTATTTATAAATACATAATTATTTTACACAGTACACACACATATATGATGTAAACAAAAACTTTTATTCTGCAAACGATTAGTTGCGATTAATCGTTATGCAGCCCTACTTTATTTGTTATCATTTTGATGATTACGGCTTATAAAAACCTTTTCACAATATTCTAGTTATGAATTTGGGGTTTTCATAAACTGTAAGCCATAACCATCAAAATTATAACAAATAAAGGCTTGAAATATCTCACTTTGCATGTAATGAGACTATATAATATATAAGTTTCCCCATTTAAGTTGAATTACTGAAATAAATGAACTTTTGCACCATATTAAATTTTTCATCTGTACATGATCCAATACAAACAATGTTAAAAAGCCACCGCAAGCGTTTATCAGGTGCTCTTATCCAGAAAGTGCTTAAACTTTACATACCAGACTTTTGTGATCAACAGATGTCAAACAAGTGCTTTTAGAATGACATCTGCTAGAAAAATTTGATTTATGCACAAATTTGCACTCTTAAAATGCACAAATAAGACAGTTCACCCAAAATATGAAAAGTTGTTTCCAAACCTGCAGAAGTTTCTTTCTTCTGATGGACACAAAATAAGATATTACATAATCAAACGGTTTACGGTAAGTAATGGTATTTTTATTCCTACTATGGAAGTCAATGGCTGGCGTCAACTTTTGGGTTACTGTCATTCTTTAATTAAAATATCTGTAGTGTTCATTAGAAGAAAGAAACTCATACAGGTTTGGAACAACATGAGGGCGAGTAGGTGATGACAAATGTACATTTTTGGGTGTAGTAGGACAAATAATCATAATACAGATATACCAAACCTTGAGATTCAACCTTAAAGGGTTAGTTCACCCAAAAATGAAAATAATGTTATTAATGACTCGCCCTCATGTCGTTCTAAGCCCGTAAGACCTCCGTTCATCTTCGGAACACAGTTTAAGATATTTTAGATTTAGTCCGAGAGATTTCTGTCCGTCCATTGAAGCTGTATATACAGTATACTGTCCATGTCCATAAAGTTAATATAAACATCATCAAAGTAGTCCATGTGACATCAGTGGGTTAGTTAGAAGTTTTTGAAACATCGAAAATACTTTTTGGTCCAAAAATAACACAAAATAAGACTTTATTCAGCATTGTATTCTCTCCCGGGTCTGTTGTGAATCTGCGTTCAGGACTCCGCAGTGACGCCGCTGACGTAAGACGCTGATGACGTGTTATCTGGTGCGCCCGAGCTTCGTTTACAGTCTGAGGGAGACGCACGCTATATTCAAGCTATTCTACATTGTTTGCGTGGATATCATTTTTTTAATGGTGCGTAAATGTGCATGTCGCGGATGAGACACTTTTACAGCGTGTGTTTCCCTCAGACTGTAAATGAAGCTCGGGCGCACCAGATAACACGTCATCAGCGTCTTACGCCATCAGCGTAACTGTGAAGGATTGACAACAGACCCGGGAGAGAATACAATGCGGAATAAAGTCGTATTTTGTGTTATTTTTGGACCAAAAAGTATTTTCGATGCTTCAAAAACTTCTAACTAACCCACTGATGTCACATGGACTACTTTGATGATGTTTTTATTACCTTTCTGGACATGGACAGTATACTGTATATACAGCTTCAATGGAGGGACAGAAAGCTCTCGGACTAAATCTAAAATATCTTAAACTGTGTCCCGAAGATGAGCGGAGGTCTTACGGGCTTAGAACGACATGAGGGTGAGTCATTAATGACATTATTTTCATTTTTGGGTGAACTAACCCTTTAAGTGAAATTAAATATAGCGTATAACTATAAAATGCCAATATTATACCATGAAAAGCATACAATTCTAACAAAGTCACATTTTAAAGAAGAAAATGTAATACTGTTACAATATTTTACATTTTTGAAGTTATCGTGCATAATTGCTCTGCAATACCAATATTAATATGTAATGCAAATGTAAACCTTTTTTTTTTTTTTTTACAGACAAGTCTTGTATTCAGGAGATGAAGGCAAAAGCACTTTATTACACAACACTTGTGTGCATTAGTTGGAGAAGTGATTGCATGTATATACTGAGATACTCAATAATGAAATACAGTTTATCAACATACACTTCAAATGTGAGTTCCCATCAGTTTACCCAGCTGGTGACCTTTGGTGTGTGTGTGTGTGTGTGTGTTTAGTATGGGTGGAGGATTTGACTGCCTGTAAAACATCCCAGCTGGCCAATGCATTCACATACAAACACATGGCAGGCAAAGCCCACATAAAAACCTCACTAAACCATGCGTATTTAGTTAATACACTGTTCAGCCAAACGTAACCGCGAACACATACAAGAAGAATCAAGTTAAACACACAGAAAATGAAATATGATCAAGATACTCACAGTGAAAGAATCAGCTGACACAACGGTGACTCAGTAGAGCGCACTACTTCCGCATTCACTTGCGATCGCCTATGTGTCAACCAATCACGATAGACTATGTCTGTACAGTTGACCAATGGCGTGGCGGAATACGTCGCGTACTAGACACTCAACAGCCAATGGAAGGCTACGGTAGGTTAGCGGCTCTAACAACAGGACGCCTGAATGCCTGAACACACCCACATACGAACCAATCAGGGCGAGGCTGAGGCGGGGGGAGGGGTGGAGTATAAGCCAATAGAAAATCACAGCGCGGCACTAGGGGACCACGTGGTTGACTGCGTGCGTGCAGGACTTGTTAAAGCGACGGAGCGCGCATTGTGTTCAACAACAAAAAAAGTTTAAAACATGAACATATGTTCATTTCACGATGAAATTGTCAGGATTAAACAAAAAGTCTTGAGAAATAGACAATGTTTAAGTCTTAAGTACGTAGCTAATATGTCCATGTGTGTCTGTGTAATATAGCCGCACATCACATGTATGTAGTTTACAAATATAGCTATATATAACATTGGGGGTCTTTTTATGTATTTATTATTATATCTAACGGAGTTGGGTGCAGTGGAGTTGTCATCATGACTTATAGGCTACTCTATGAATACGTCCACAGACTTCAAAGAATACCACAGTATGCATGCCCCCAAAACATAACATTATAATGTCTTAAAAACACTGTATTAATGCGTAATTCACTGCAGACTGACTCAACCTGAAGGCTCTGGGTTTAATAGATCTGCTCACAAGCTTTCACGAGCTTCGTTTATGCCACACCATCACAATAGAAACACAGAATATAATCTTTAATGTCACAGGACAATGGCTTGAGGTATATGCTAACCGTGAAAGATGCAGTACAAAGGACTACAGACATATATGCATTGTTTTTGTACTTGTATTATATTGTTTATGATTGTGCATTAATTAATTCATGCATGTTGGCACACAATGATGCATGCTTGCACAATTGGACATTGAAACACTGTCACATGTCTTGTGTGTTTTGTACCTAACAGTTTCCACCATCTCAGTCATGTGACAATAAAGATTAAATTCTAGTTTATTTTATTTTATTCCAGGGATCTTCAAAAGGGTCCTACTGATTGTTTGATCTCAAACTATTTTTGTGGCAATTAAAAAAAATGTTAGCCTAATGATAAAATGATAAATGTGTCCTTGTCCGTCTTATTTTAATATTTATTGATTGATATTATACTTATTTTATATGTATATGACTACAGGATAGAATAGAATACTTTATTGTCATTGCACAACTGTGAATTAATTTCCCTGCATCTCCTCATAAACATACAGACAAATAGTGACAAACGAGCATAAAAAGTGGGTATATCACACACACACACACACACACACACACACACACACACACACACACACACACACACACACACACACACACACACACACACACACACACACACACACACACACACACACACACTGTAAAACAGTTGCTGCCTTAAATTAAGTACAATCAACTTGGATATTTAAGTAATTTCAACTTAAATTGCATTAAACTGACTTGAAAAAAATAATTAGTTGAATCTTGTATCACTTATAAAAGAAGTTGGAAATTGCTGAATTTATTTTAATGTTAACTTATTGAGCATGTAATTTTTTACAGTGTACACACACACACACACGCACGCACGCACACACACACACACACACACACACACACACACACACACACACACACACACACACACACACACAGTTAATCTATGCTAATCTTAATGGCTTCATAATGCAATAATAAAACATGTAAATAATATGATGCTGATCTTGGCAAGCCTGGTTACAGTTCTTTAAACACATACAGAGTTCAGCTGATCATTAACTGTGAGCAAACACATTTGAAGACAAGAGCTCACAGATTATCAGTCTCATTAACTTCAAGACTTGACGTTCGGTTGATGTTGAGTATCATGTGTGTATCAGTGTGTTACCTGACCTAACTTAACCAATGCCACCATGTGTTTATGCAGTCAGAGCTCTGGGCTATTTCTGCTCTGGCTTCAGTCTTTAATCGCAGATTGGCAGTCTGACATCAAATGCCTCCATGCAGAAGCCAACACGAACCCAGACTCCTTCACTTCCTCATTATATTAAAAAAAAAATCAAAAAAAATCAAACAAAATTAATCATTTAAAAGTACATCCATAAAATGATCCCATGATAGGAAGCACCCGACGCACTACCTAATTTCATTCAAGTGCATCATAACTTGTGTCGTTAAAGAATGCTGGCTCGTGATTGGCTCAGCAGAGTCCCGCCCACAACTACTTCAGCATTTCTGGGTTGCTATCAGTCATATGACTTCTCACCTCTTTTTTCATATAGTCGTGATGATGAAATGTAAGCTTTATAGGTCAAGGCGGGTTAGCCTTTCAGTGTCCTTAGAGGCGAGGTCAAAAAACACTTTCTTATTCCGTCTCTCTCTCTTTTTTTTTGTCATTAGGCTTAAGTAACACTTCCTTTCTGGTCACCAAACCATCTAAACAATGAGAATGCTCTGTTTTATGAACTCGGGTTTCTTCATTTTGATATCTGCCCTTTGCTTTACCTTATTGTCACTAGATGATCATTTCTAAAGAACATGCTTTAATCTATTTTTTTTTTTACAGTCTATGGATTTGATGGATTTTTTAGTGACCAAATGAATCTGGAAAGGGGATCAGTGTAAATCTCTTCTGTGATCGGTATCAGAACGGCAATGACAAAAACCAATGTCAAAAATGAGCAATTTGGTCAATTATGTAAATGTCAGATGTCTAGAATTTCTAGAAGCTTCGTTGCCGGGAACATGATGTAATGATGCAATGTCGCCCTCTAATGTACAAATGAAGGTACTTTGACAATCCCAGAATAATTTCCCATTTATTCTCCAATATGTAAATCTCATTTGCAGTTTATATTAGCTACTTATAAGCAACTCACATTTTCCACTACGCTCACATCTGTGTCATACAGAGCCCTGAAAGGGATATGGTGAAGGAAAAATATATGAGATGGGAGGAATTATCGTATAATCTCGCAAAGGCATTGTATGACACTGGAGAACGGCAAACCCATGTTTTTAGACATGCATTCATAACAGTATTATATGAAGTACAGAGGCGAACTCCACTGTATATGAATATGGTAATTCAGCACTATGTATAATATATAAAGTGCTATTTTCAGTGTGCTATTTTCAATATTAAAGTGCTATTTTCAGTACTATATATATAAAGTGCAATTTTCAGTATTAGGTATCTGAAATATAAATAGCTATTTCAGTGCTATATATGATATATAAAGTGCTTTTTTCAGTGCTATGATAAATGTAAATTTCAGTACAATATATGATATATAAAGTGCTTTTTTCAGTGCTATGATATATAAGTGATATTTTCAGTACTATGATATATAAGTGCTATTTTTAGTGCTATATATGATATATAAAGTGCTTTTTTCAGTGCTATGATATATAAGTGATATTTTCAGTACTATGATATATAAGTGCTATTTTTAGTGCTATATATGATATATAAAGTGCTTTTTTCAGTGCTATGATATATAAGTGATATTTTCAGTACTATGATATATAATTGCTATTTTCAGTGCTATATATGATATATAAGTGCTATTTTCAGTGCTATATATGATATATAAGTGCTATTTCCAGTGCTATATATGATATATAAGTGCTATTTTCAGTACTATGATATATAATTGCTATTTTCAGTGCTATATATGATATATAAGTGCTATTTTCAGTGCTATATATGATATATAAGTGCTATTTCCAGTGCTATATATGATATATAAGTGCTATTTCCAGTGCTATATATGATATATAAGTGCTATTTCCAGTGCTATATATGATATATAAGTGCTATTTCCAGTGCTACATATGATATATAAGTGCTATTTTTAGTGCTATATATGATATATAAGTGCTATTTTCAGTGCTATATATGATATATAAGTGCTATTTTCAGTACTATGATATATAATTGCTATTTTCAGTGCTATATATGATATATAAGTGCTATTTTCAGTGCTATATATGATATATAAGTGCTATTTCCAGTGCTATATATGATATATAAGTGCTATTTCCAGTGCTATATATGATATATAAGTGCTATTTCCAGTGCTATATATGATATATAAGTGCTATTTTTAGTGCTATATATGATATATAAGTGCTATTTTCAGTGCTATATATGATATATAAGTGCTATTTTCAGTACTATGATATATAATTGCTATTTTCAGTGCTATATATGATATATAAGTGCTATTTCAGTGCTATATATGATATATAAGTGCTATTTTCAGTACTATGATATATAATTGCTATTTTCAGTGCTATATATGATATATAAGTGCTATTTCCAGTGCTACATATGATATATAAGTGCTATTTCCAGTGCTATGTATGATATATAAGTGCTATTTCCAGTGCTATATATGATATATAAGTGCTATTTTCAGTGCTATATATATAAGTGCTATTTCCAGTGCTATATATAATATATAAGTGCTATTTCCAGTGCTATGTATGATATATAAGTGCTATTTCCAGTGCTATATATGATATATAAGTGCTATTTTCAGTGCTATATATGATATATAAGTGCTATTTCAGTGCTATATATGATATATAAGTGCTATTTTCAGTACTATGATATATAATTGCTATTTTCAGTGCTATATATGATATATAAGTGCTATTTCCAGTGCTACATATGATATATAAGTGCTATTTCCAGTGCTATGTATGATATATAAGTGCTATTTCCAGTGCTATATATGATATATAAGTGCTATTTTCAGTGCTATATATATAAGTGCTATTTCCAGTGCTATATATGATATATAAGTGCTATTTCCAGTGCTACATATGATATATAAGTGCTATTTCCAGTGCTATATATGATATATAAGTGCTATTTCCAGTGCTATATATAATATATAAGTGCTATTTCCAGTGCTATATATGATATATAAGTGCTATTTCCAGTGCTATATATGATATATAAGTGCTATTTTCAGTGCTATATATATAAGTGCTATTTCCAGTGCTATATATTATATATCAGTGCTATTTCCAGTGCTATATATGATATATAAGTGCTATTTTTCAGTGCTATATATGATATAAAAGTGCTATTTTCAGTGCTATATATGATATAGGCCCATAAGTGCTATTTCCAGTGCTATATGTGATATATAAGTGCTATTTCCAGTGCTATATATGATATATAAGTGCTATTTTCAGTGCTATATATGATATATAAGTGCTATTTTCAGTGCTATATATGATATATAAGTGCTATTTCCAGTGCTATATATGATATATAAGTGCTATTTCCAGTGCTATATATGATATATAAGTGCTATTTCCAGTGCTATATATGATATATAAGTGCTATTTTCAGTGCTACATATGATATTTAAGTGCTATTTTCATATAATCAATCTATATTGCTATTGCTAAGTGCTATTTTCTATATAATCAATCAATAACTTTAGCTAGACAATAACTTTATCCTAATGCTGTTGTACAGCCTAAACAATCTATTTACAGTCATTTCTATTATAACTGTAAAGCTGCTTTGAAACAATCTATACTGTTAAAAGCGCTTTATAAATGAAGGTGACTTGACTTGACTAAATATAATTGACCACATTGTAAAAGGAGACCCAAGCCCAACAATCAACCTAAGTAAGTAAGTAAGTAAGTAAGCTTTATTTATATATACCTATCACAGATAAAATCACAAAGTGATTTACATGTAGCAAGTTAACAATTATAACAATTAAGAAACATTATACAAAACATAAAACATAATAGCTCAGTCAACTGAAAGCTTGTCTGAATAAAAGTGTCTTCAGCTGTTTTTTAAAAGAATCAACAGAAACGGCCATACGCAGCGACAGGGACCATCAGGAGATTTTGACCTGAGAAAAGAAGAGTGCGGAGGGAAGAGTAAGGGGTCAACATGTCTGCGATATATTGGGAGGACTGTCCATGTAGTGCTCTAAAAGTTAAAACTAAATTTTTATAATCAATTCTATATTTTACTGGAAGCCAGTGGAGAATAAATAAAATCAAAGTAATGTGTTCCCTTCTGTTGGTTCCTGTTAATAGCCGGGCTGCTGCGTATAGATGGCTCGGAGAAAATTTGTTAAAACAAGTAAAAAGAGAATTACAATAATCTAACCGTGAAGAAATGAAAGCATGAATGATCATATCCATGGTAGCTTTGGACAGTGTTGTTCTCAGTTTAGAGATATTTCTCAAATGATAAAAACAGTTTCTGACCAACTGTCTAGAATGACCATCCAGAGACATCGATTGGTCGAACTAAACACCAAGGTTTCTTAGGCTCAACTGGACGGATGAGTCCAAGGAACAGACAACGCTATCTCACGACCAATTCGTACGAATTTGTACGAGTGATTAAAAGGTGGCTAATTCGTACGAATTTGTACGACCTCACTCGTACGAATTTGTACGATTTGTCTAAACCCACGTGATGGGTAGGTTTAGGGGCGGGGTCAGGGGTAGGTCATTCGTATGAATTCATACGATTTTGGCAACTCGTAAAATATGTACGATTTAGCAAAAAACTTACTGTCACAGTGTCTGGTTTATGTTCCTTGGGTCACCACTAGATGTCCTCCTTCCTCACGGTGTCCATCACACTAGTGAACTACATTTCCCACGATACTTGTCTTCTCATTGCACTCGGCTGTTTCCTAATCACTGATCATTGCACTCAGCCATTTCCCCATTATCATTGTCTATTCCCTGTGTATATATACCCTGTCTGTTTTAGTATGTGTCACGGAGTCCTTATCTATTATCACGCCACTTCGGAGTCCTGGTTTCTTGTCTGTTCTTGTTTTATGTTTGGATTGATCTTATGGTTTTGACCCCTGCCTGGACTGTTTGTGAGTACGGATTTCCCCTTTAATAAATACTATACTGCATCATTGGATCTTTTTGTGTTTCCTGCATGTGGATCGTGACAGAAGGACTCCGTCAAGCCTAGATCCAGCAGTATGAGTTCCAGCTTCTCTTCCCCAGCCATCGAGCGGGAGAGGAGGGATTGTTTTAAGGGGACCCGTCTGGTTATTTTTCGTGGGACCCGGGGAGGTCACAGAGGAGGAGGAGGTGGTCGAGAACAAGGCCAACACCACCCTCCACCTTGGCCCCCCTTCGGCCCTGGGTTGGTGAGATCCAGCCCAGAGTTCCACCCACCGCTGATTTCGCACAGCCCAGAGCTCTGTTCGCCGTGGTGCCCGTCCAGTCCAGAGCCGGCACATTTTCGCCAGAGGCGGACGAGGAAGACCTTCAGCTTCCCCAAGGACCCGGAGGCCGTCCCCTCCGAGCAGCCCGCTGTCGTCCCGGAGGCCGTCCCCTCCGAGCAGCCCGCTGTCGTCCCGGAGGCCGTCCCCTCCGAGCAGCCCGCTGTCGTCTCGGAGGCCGTCCCCTCCGAGCAGCCCGCTGTCGTCCCGGAGGCCGTCCCCTCCGAGCAGCCCGCTGTCGTCCCGGAGGCCGTCCCCTCCGAGCAGCCCGCTGTCGTCCCTGAGATTGTCTCGGAGCCGCCCACCATCAGTCCTGCCACGGCCAAGAGAGCGGTCTTCCTCTTCTATGCGGTGGCGGTACTGCATGCGTGGAGGAGGCACAGCACGTCTGCCGTTCCAGAGACTGTCCACGTCACGTCGGCCGTTCCAGAGACTGTCCACGTCACGTCTGCCGATGCAGAGACGGTTCCTGTGCCAGACGCTGTTCCCGTAAGTCCTGCCATGGCCAAGAGGGCTGTTTTCCTTTTCTATACATTGGCAGTACTGCATGCATGGAGGGGACACACGTCTGCCGAGCCTGGATTTCACGTCACGTCTGCCGAGCCTGAGCTTTACGTCAAGCCAGTTCCCGAGCCAGTGTCTGTTGCTGTTCCTGAGCCGGTGGCGTCTGTTGCAGTTCCTGAGCCGGTGGCGTCTGTTGCAGTTCCTGAGCCGGTGGCGTCTGTTGCAGTTCCTGAGCCGGTGGCGTCTGTTGCAGTTCCTGAGCCGGTGGCGTCTGTTGCAGTTCCTGAGCCGGTGGCGTCTGTTGCAGTTCCTGAGCCGGTGGTGTCTGTTGCAGTTCCTGAGCCGGTGGTGTCTGTTGCAGTTCCTGAGCCGGTGGTGTCTGTTGCTGTTCCTGAGCCGGTGGTGTCTGTTGCAGTTCCTGAGCCGGTGGCGTCTGTTGCAGTTCCTGAGCCGGTGGCGTCTGTTGCAGTTCCTGAGCCGGTGGCGTCTGTTGCAGTTCCTGAGCCGGTGGCGTCTGTTGCAGTTCCTGAGCCGGTGGCGTCTGTTGCAGTTCCTGAGCCGGTGGCGTCTGTTGCAGTTCCTGAGCCGGTGGCGTCTGTTGCAGTTCCTGAGCCGGTGGCTTCACCGCCGTGGCCGCCCGAGGGGTCTTCACCGCCGTGGCCGCCCGAGGGGTCTTCACCGCCGTGGCCGCCAGATGGACTGTCGTCTCCGCCCTGGCCGCCAGATGGACTGTCGTCTCCGCCCTGGCCGCCAGATGGACTGTCGTCTCCGCCCTGGCCGCCAGATGGACTGTCGTCTCCGCCCTGGCCGCCAGATGGACTGTCGTCTCCGCCCTGGCCGCCCGATGGACTGTCGTCTCCGCCCTGGCCGCCCGATGGACTGTCGTCTCCGCCCTGGCCGCCCGATGGACTGTCGTCTCCGCCCTGGCCGCCCGATGGACTGTCGTCTCCGCCCTGGCCGCCCGATGGACTGTCTGCTTCGCCACGGCCGCCGGTTAAATTGTCATCCCCTGTTCCTGTTCCCCTTCATGGTCCTGGCCCTCCATCCCTCCCCCTGTTCCTGTTCCCCTTCATGGTCCTGGCCCTCCATCCCTCCCCCTGATCCTCCACCATTCCACCTCCCGCCTGGACTCTTGTTTTGTTTGTTTTTTGTGGGTCTTGGAGCGTCTGGTAGCCGCTCCGTAGAGGGGGGGTTATGTCACAGTGTCTGGTTTATGTTCCTTGGGTCACCACTAGATGTCCTCCTTCCTCACGGTGTCCATCACACTAGTGAACTACATTTCCCACGATACTTGTCTTCTCATTGCACTCGGCTGTTTCCTAATCACTGATCATTGCACTCAGCCATTTCCCCATTATCATTGTCTATTCCCTGTGTATATATACCCTGTCTGTTTTAGTATGTGTCACGGAGTCCTTATCTATTATCACGCCACTTCGGAGTCCTGGTTTCTTGTCTGTTCTTGTTTTATGTTTGGATTGATCTTATGGTTTTGACCCCTGCCTGGACTGTTTGTGAGTACGGATTTCCCCTTTAATAAATACTATACTGCATCATTGGATCTTTTTGTGTTTCCTGCATGTGGATCGTGACACTTACACATTCGTACGAGTGAGGTCGTATGAATTGGTACGAATTAGCCACCTCGTAAAATTTGTACGAATTACCGTGAGATCGGGTTGGAACAGAGGTGTTGTTTAATTTGGGGTAGTTTTTGTTCTGGAGCAATGATCAAAGTTTCAGTCTTTTTTGTATTCAGTTGTAAATAATTGTTGTATAACCAAGTCTTAATGCATGACAGGCATTCCAATAAATCAGTTAATTTTCCTAACTCTGACTCTTTGAATGAGCAGTACAGCTGAATGTCATCATTATAAAAGTGATACATTATTAAAATGACAAATTATTTCACCAAGAGGGCTAATATACAATACAAACAAAATAGGACCTAAAACCGAACCCTGGGGAACTCCATATGACAGAGGGGTCATTTCTGATAAAATGTTGTTAGAAGACACACAAAATGATCTATCACTCAAATAAGAGGTGAACCATTTTAGAACAGAACCAGAAAACCCCCATTTCATTACGTAGCCGATTTATCAATACTGTGTGGTCCAATGTATCAAATGCAGACGATAGGTCAAGTCAAATCAACACAGTGTACTGTCGAGAGTCAGCAGCCATCAAAATGTCACTTGATACTTTAAGAAGCGCAGTCTCAGTTGAATGACATTTGCGAAAACCTGACTGAAATTTATCAAACGCATTTTTCCCATCAAGAAATGAAGTCAGCTGCTCCGCCACCACTCTCTCAAGGATCTTAGATAAAAAGGGCAGTTTAGATATAGGCCTGTAGTTAGTTGGTTCAAAATAATCCAAATTAGGTTTCTTCAGTATGGGGCTGACAACTGCTTGTTTAAAATGGTCAGGCACAGAACCAGTTAAAAGGGAAAGGTTAATCAGTCTAACAACATACGGTCCAACTAAAGCAAACACATTTAGTAGCAATGAAGTCGGCAATACATCAAGCGGACTTGAGGATGGTTTCACTTTACTTACTAATAAACCCTTAATATCCTCTCGAGTGACAGGTGAAAAAAAGTATCAAGAGTATGAGGCAGCTAAACCACAGGATATGATCTCACGAGATGGGTTTATAGTAGCTCTAATATCTTGCACCTGGTTTACAAAAGCGTGTAAAACCCTGTTACAATCAGTCTTTGAGTGCACAGACACTTGGGGAGCAAGAGGAGAGACAATCTTAGATATTGTATCAAACAGGAGTTTAGGATTTTTCTTGTCCAGAGTTACAAGATTAGCAAAATAGTCCAACCTGGCCTGTTTTATCATAACATTAAGCAATGTGATAAGCTTCTTCAAATGCAGTCTATGTACTTCCAGACTTGTGGATTTCCACAAACGTTCAACTTTACGGCACTTTCTCCTGAAAGACATTATTTCTTCATTCACCCAAGGACAAGGATTCTTAGGGAATGTGTTTTTACTTTTCAGGGGAGCAACATTATTTAAAACAGACAGACAATGATTGTTAAAAGACTGAAGAAAAGATTCAGCTTCACTACAATCAATAAGAGAACTAGTCAAATGACTCAGAACATTTCTCAGCTGTAGTTTGACTAATAATGCGTCTTTGCAACATCGGTTTACAAGGAAGACAGTCAACATGAGAAGACAGGTTGAAAAATATGCAACTGTGGTCTGTCACATTAATGTCCATAGCACTCAATTGGTCAATGTTCAGGCCTAAAGAAAAAACAAGGTCCAGATTATGGCCTTTTATATGTGTAGGACCAGAAACACACTGATTAAAATGAAATGATTCAGTGAGTGTTAAGAACTCAGGTGCCACAGTACATGAAGAGTCATCAATATGGAAGTTAAAATCCCCGAGTATCAGAACATTTTCAAGTTTGATAATTGAAGATAAAAACTCTGCAAAATCCTCTAAAAACAAGCGAGCAGGACCAGGAGGCCGGTAAATCAACCTAAACTGGTCCGTGTCTGTATTCCCATATCACACCCAAAATCAGACAAGCCCTTATGGTCTGTAATCGGGCCGAATGTGCCACGTGTCAGTGCAAATCGTGCCAAATCCACACATCCAAAGCCTAGCCAAATCTGCGAATCATTACTGGGCCAGAGCTGGCTTACTTTTGGTGATATAAACAAGTTTTTGTTGTGGTCTTGCTGGGATCATACAACAACATTTGCTGTTCTGAACATTTAAAACATATACAGTACCTTATGCTGGTTCAGTATTTTTCTTTTCCACCAACAAAGCATTGAGTGTCAACAAGAAGATTTTTCAAAGCAATCTTTAATGACACCTCTCCAAGCTTTACAGTTCCAGCTTACTGCTCATAGTGACACAACCCCGCTCTGAACAATCAAAACAAAACAGAGATGCTCTGACTTTCAAAAAAGCTTCTCACTCCAGACGCAGAAGTGAAACAACTCATATTAGAAAACTGAAGTGGAAATCAGAAGCACTGCATTTGTATTTTTGGATAGCACTTTTTACAGTAAATCAGTGTTTCAGTTCATGCTCTAAAATTAGTCCTATAAGCTTGATGAAGAAAAAGTGTATAAGATTCACAATTTCTTCTCATTTGTTAAATTCAGTCCCACCCACAACAACATCTCTGACTTTGCATATAAAGCAGCTGTGCTTCTGCCGTCTCTGCTCTATACGACAAGACCAGCGTCCAGCCATGTTTGTTCAGGGTCTGCTCACCTGTGTTGTGCTGAGCGCATTCAGTGCTCAAGCTAAAGTGGTCACGAGGTTTGCTGAGTGTAGTGAGTTTTTCTACAAAGCTACAGAGCCAAGAGGAATGGATCAGAATAGCAAGAAAATCTGTCAGAAGTTGCAGTTCACCGACTCTCATTACGCTACGCTGTACTCCGTTCCTCACAGAATCCCCCTCTACAGTGCCTACAGACTGGATCCTGGATGCCCAAGGATCGCTGGAAGGACAAGCAACTGGCACGTCGAGCCACAGGTGACTGACTATGAGCTTAAAACATGAGACTTTCATTAGACAGTTGTCAAGTCAAGTCATCTTCATTTATAAAGCGCATGTAGATGTAGATTGCACAGTAAAACAATGTAGATTGTTTCAAAGCAGCTTTACAGAGATAAACGTATAATTTAAGGTAACAGATTGTTTTGGCTTTATAGCGGTTCTTGAATAATGTTATTTTCCAGCTAAAGTTAGTTTTGATTGATTTACTTCTGTCTAAATGATAATTTGTTATTAAAATATGGGCCGCTAAGACGAGACTTTCTACACACAGACTTTAAACGCGAACCTGTGAGAAACGCTGATGGCGCTCACGTGCGCACCAAGAATTAATAAGTTGTGTTCTACTAATTTAATTATTGGCCATTCTCTTTAATGCAAATTGTACACTCTAAAAAATGCTGGGTTGTTTCAACCCAATTTTGGGTAAAATATGGACAAACCCAGCCGTTAGGTTAAATTTTTACATTACATTTTTAACCCAAACTTTGGGTTTGTCCATATTTTACCCAAAATTGCGTTGAAACAACCCAGCATTTTTTAGAGTGTATATACAATATATTAGATTGATGGCACTTTATGGAATGATATTATACAGTAATTGTACAATAAACTTAAAAAATGTCCACTGAAATATACAATGTCTTTTCCCCCTATAAATGTACATAAAAACACAATATTTTCTTACAAGCAGTAAAACATCATAATAACCATCTAACATTTACTCTTGTAGATTTCCCAACCTCGATCCACAACTGACTATATGGTCCTTGAGAAAGACTCTGATGTAAACATTATTAAAGGAAATCAAGCCATCAGCAGTGACTACAGTGACACTGGATATGATCGAGGACACCTGTACCCCAACAGCTTCTCATGCACTGAGGACGGCCGTACAGCAACGTTTACACTGACCAATGCAGCGCCTATGGATGCGTGTTTCAACCGAGTCCACTGGAAGGACTGGGAGAGTTATCTGAGAAGTTTTTTAATGGGCAAGTTTGTCATCGATGGTGGTTCTGCCACAGCCTACATCGTCACAGGTACGATACCATATGCGCCTGTACGAATACCAGGAGGTTCTGAAGACCTTAAAAGAGTGACGGTGCCCTCTCACATCTGGACGGCTGTCTGTTATAAACACCACCGCGATGACACAAAGTCTTTGTCCTTCGGCTATTTGGGAAATAACGTGCCAGAAGGTGGCATAAGCCTGATGCGCATCTTAGACCTAAACCAAAAGCTAAGTGAACTCTATAGAGAGTACTCAAACATGCATACACAGTCTATTCAAATTTTTGTGGATGATTGTTTTGGTGACAATGATTTAGATGAAGTTGAGGACAGGTTTCAGGCATTAATGAATCGGCCAGTGTTGGTTGTGATGAATAAAATTGTGCGCAAATCATATAAAGCACTGAAAAGAGCCATCAGCAGTGACAGTGTACCTGAGAAGAAAGTCACGTTGACCGAGCTGATGGCAAAATTAGCCTTTGACAGTTTGACAATTTATCAATCTGTGGTCGAAGAGCTGAAGATGTTTTCTAAAAGTAGTTGTCTTATAATCAAAGCCAGAATGCCTAAAATGAATGCGATTGGTGGTGACCTAAAAAAAAGGGACATAAACGGAGAGTCATATGCCGTTGAATGCCTGTTGGTCCCAGAGAAGCAGAATATCGCAGCTGATGGGACGCAGTGCTTGGACGCCGGCTGTAAATCCAAGCCGCGCTGCTCCTCTCCCTGCCTGTACCAGGACACACTCAACGCGTACCAGTGTTCCTCAGGCCAGAAGCAGATCGAGTGCTCACCCCAGTACTCGCTCATCACGGTTAAAGGAGAGAGGTGCTTAGATGATCACCCATGTGCCACGTACGGCTACGACTACTACTGGTGTAAGACTGGTATTGGTCGCGTTATAGACGACTGGGGCTACTGCAGCCCTCCGCTGTGGCACAGTAAAGCTGAAAACGGGAAGGACTGCAGAAGTAACCATGCCTGTGCCAAATACGGTGAAAGCCAGCCGTGGTGCTACACTGATGATGGCGAGAAGAACAAGTGCTGTGCTTCTGATGACTGCCTCTCAGCTGTGAACGGCAAAACCTGCAAGTCTGATCACAAGTGTGGCAAACATGGTAAAAAATACATGTGGTGCTATACTACTGATGGTGGCTGGGATTATTGTTGCACAAGTTGTAGTTAGTAGCAGACTTCTGTGGGGACAGGGGCTTGTGCCATAGTAGGCTAGTCCAGGCGTTTTAAGCCAAAATGGGGGTCAACCGTGAACAAATTGCAACAGAATCAAACTCAACTAATTTTGTATCCTCAATATGTCCTGAGTCAGGGGAAAAAAAGCCCAGAAGAATCCCATCAGGGGAAAGTTCAGAAAAAGACCCAAATATGTCCTATTCATACGCCTGTTCATTATTTTTCTCACATGAATAGGGTAAAATCTTTTACCTTTAGATATCACCATGAAAATGACTGAGTTGCTTACTTATATCAGGACAAACAAAAAATGTATTACAAGTTTTTTTTAATTGTTTGTTAACATGGACAAACGGTGCATAATCTAATTACAGATGTGCTAATATGCATAAATGCCACAACAGATCTAAACATTGGGTACAGCCAGGAGAAAATTTCTTGTTGAATCTTGTTGACGTATAACAGTAAAAGATTAAATGTTAAGGTCTGAATGGAACCCATTTAGGCTACCCATGAGCATAAATATACAGGCAGGAAGAAGTACTTTAAAACAGCCTTTATTAACTATTATTGCAGAGATGGGGTTTGGGGCTGGGTCCGTGGGACAGTTTCTGGGGGATGAGTCTGAGGGAAGAACAGGAGACAGTTGAGTGGACCTTGAATTACTGACTGACTGAATCTCTGAATGTTTTAAAAACGCTGTACCCAATGTTAGATCTGTTGTGGTATGCAAATTAGAATATCTGTAATTAGATTATGCACCGTTTGACCATGTTAACAAACAATTTAAAAAAACTTGTAATACATTTTTTGTTTGTCCTGATATAAGTAATCAACTCAGTAATTTTCATGGTGATATCTAAAGGTTAAATTGTTTACCCTATTCATGTGAGAAAAATAATGTATAGGTGTATGAATAGGATATATTTGGGTCTTTTTCTGATGGGATTTCCCCTAATGGGATTCTTCGGGACTTTTTTTCCCTTACTCAGGACATATGGAGGATACAAAATCAGTTGAGTTTGATTCTGTTGCAATTTGTTCACCCGTTTTTCCTAAAACGCCTGGACTATAGGACACGTTCACTTTCGAGATTAAAGAGAAAGTGGCTTGAGCCGGTAGCGGTTTCATGCAGTTATTACTAAAACAAGACTTTTATATGTAGTTCAGAAATTAACAGCAGCTTGTTTTTTTAACCCTATCGGCAGGGGTCAATCCATAGTCATTGACATGAAACCCCCTTTTTTAACCTGGTCGTTCACACCTCTGACTTTGCTTTTCAACGCGGAAGAACGAAATTGCTCAGAAAAACGCAAAAATAACCAATTTCCACTTATTGATCAAATGTATGGGTGCTTTTAGTGTTTTGCTGCATCAAGAAAGTCTGAAGGCATGTGTTACTTAAGCTTTAATATTTTTTTTCCCCTGATGATTTGAATGCAAAAATAAATCCAAGTGGTAATCAGAAAGTTCTTAAATCCACAATTATTGAAGTGTAGTGTCAAAATAATTTCCATCTGACTTACAGATTAACATTTATACCTTTTTAGGTAACACTTTATTTTAAGGTGTCATTGTTATAATGTAAATACATTTAAGTACTGAGTAATAATAACTAACTACACGTACTTACTATAGGGTTAGGATTAGGATTTGGTTGAGGGTTAGTTTGCATGTAATTATGCATAATTTACTGTTATTACTATGGTACGTAGATGTAACATGTGTAACAAGGACACTGTAAAATAAAGTGTTACCCATTTTTATAACAACAAAACATTTTAATTATGTGTGATTGTTTTCTAAAATGTATAATGAAATATTGTTTTGATGTCAATAAAAATAAAGAGAGAGAATGTTTTTGAGTCATCTTTATTCGTTACTCATAGATGTAGATTAGGGTATATGTCATTCTCACAGTTGTCGACACTGACTCGCTGTCACAGTGTCTGGTGGTTCCCTGGGTTTAACACTAGAGGTCCTCAGTTTTCACGGTGTCTAGGCATTCTCACTACATTTCCCATGATCCTGTCTGTCACTGAGTGTTCATTGTTCAGCTGTTTCTCGTCAGCTCGTTTAGCACTTGTGTATATATACCCTGTCAGTTTCAGTGTTTGTCATGGAGTCCTTGTTTAATGTCCCCACACTTCCGTTCATGTTGTGTCTTCGGATTGCCCTATTAATAAACTGCTCTTGGATCTCTAATTCCCTTTGTGTGCGTGTCGTGACACTCGCCATCTTTGCAGCGTATATATATATATAAAGTGCTATTTTCAGTACTAGGCCTATATATGATATATATATATATGATATATAAAGTGCTATTTTCAGCACTAGGCCTATATATGATATATAAAGTGCTATTTTCAGTACTAGGCCTATAAATGATATATAAAGTGCTATTTTCAGTGCTAGGCCTATATATGATATATAAAGTGCTATTTTCAGTATTAGGCCTATATATGATATATAAAGCGCTATTTTCAGTACTAGGCCTATATATGATATATAAAGTGCTATTTTCAGTGCTAGGCCTATATATGATATATATATATATGATATATAAAGTGCTATTTTCAGCACTAGGCCTATATATGATATATAAAGTGCTATTTTCAGCACTAGGCCTATATATGATATATAAAGTGCTATTTTCAGTATTAGGCCTATATATGATATATAAAGCGCTATTTTCAGTACTAGGCCTATATATGATATATAAAGTGCTATTTTCAGTGCTAGGCCTATATATGATATATAAAGTGCTATTCAGCACTAGGCCTATATATGATATATAAAGTGCTATTTTCAGTACTAGGCCTATATATGATATATAAAGCGCTATTTTCAGTACTAGGCCTATATATGATATATAAAGTGCTATTTTCAGTATTAGGCCTATATATGATATATAAAGCGCTATTTTCAGTACTAGGCCTATATATGATATATAAAGCGCTATTTTCAGTACTAGGCCTATATATGATATATAAAGTGCTATTTTCAGTGCTAGGCCTATATATGATATATAAAATGCTATTTTCAGTACTAGGCCTATATGATATATAAAGTGCTATTTTCAGTACTAGGCCTATATATGATACATAAAGTGCTATTTTCAGTGCCAGGCCTATATATGATATATAAAGTGCTATTTTCAGTACTAGGCCTATATATGATATATAAAGTGCTATTTTCAGTGCTAGGCCTATATATGATATATAAAGTGCTATTCAGCACTAGGCCTATATATGATATATAAAGTGCTATTTTCAGTACTAGGCCTATATATGATATATAAAGCGCTATTTTCAGTACTAGGCCTATATATGATATATAAAGTGCTATTTTCAGTATTAGGCCTATATATGATATATAAAGCGCTATTTTCAGTACTAGGCCTATATATGATATATAAAGCGCTATTTTCAGTACTAGGCCTATATATGATATATAAAGTGCTATTTTCAGTGCTAGGCCTATATATGATATATAAAATGCTATTTTCAGTACTAGGCCTATATGATATATAAAGTGCTATTTTCAGTACTAGGCCTATATATGATACATAAAGTGCTATTTTCAGTGCCAGGCCTATATATGATATATAAAGTGCTATTTTCAGCACTAGGCCTATATATGATATATAAAGTGCTATTTTAAGTACTAGGCCTATATATGATATATAAAGTGCTATTTTCAGTATTAGGCCTATATATGATATATAAAGCGCTATTTTCAGTACTAGGCCTATATATGATATATAAAGCGCTATTTTCAGTACTAGGCCTATATATGATATATAAAGTGCTATTTTCAGTGCTAGGCCTATATATGATATATAAAATGCTATTTTCAGTACTAGGCCTATATATGATATATAAAGTGCTATTTTCAGTACTAGGCCTATATATGATACATAAAGTGCTATTTTCAGTGCCAGGCCTATATATGATATATAAAGTGCTATTTTCAGCACTAGGCCTATATATGATATATAAAGTGCTATTTTAAGTACTAGGCCTATATATGATATATAAAGTGCTATTTTCAGTACTAGGCCTATATATGATATATAAAGTGCTATTTTCAGTACTAGGCCTATATATGATATATAAAGTGCTATTTTCAGTAAGGTACAAGGTAAGGGGAAGTTTGGATATTATTGGATATTACAGTAAAAGTATCACAATACGCTATAGCAGATAAAATACATCAAATTATTCTCTTCCTTTAAGAGATAGAGATGTGTGTGTCGGCCTGAGAGGGTGTGTGTGCAGACGCTCTTTTGGCTGGATGAGACTGAAGGGGTGTTGAACCTGAGGTCCAGTGACCGGCACACATAAAACAGCAGATCTGTGTGTACGACACACTCTTCTGACCCACAAACCCCACGAGAACATAGACATGGTGAGTCCAATGCACTGCAAACATACATTTACAGAGTAAGATTCAATATTTTCATTAATTGTGACGCAGAAATGTGTGCTATTTGTTACATTAGCATTTCAGTGAACAAATCTTAAAATAACTTTTATGGTTTCTTGAGTGAAGAATATTTAACAAATCTAATCTAACCTTTTTCCACTATAAAGAAGCTTTACTGTAATTGAAAGATTTCATGGATGTTAAAGATTCTTCAATCCTCAATGCCAATAAAAACCTTAAACTATTAACATAGCATATTGTCTTGTCACAAAGTATTCTGAAGTAAATTTCTGAATGTTTTTATTATTATTATTTAATAATAAGTCAAAAGATGTCTTTAAGTCTGGAGAAAGTTCTATTTCAGAATGTCCGTATGAATGTATAATTGTTTGATAAATATTAAATTATGTGTATTCTCTCTTTAGACTTCATACACTGACAAAGGAGAGAAGGTAACATGAACTTTAAACTATAACAAAACGGTAACACTTTAGTTTAGGGTCCAATTCTCACTATTAATATCTGCTTATTATCATGCATATTACTATTGGCTGTTTATTAGTACTTATAAAACACATTATTCTACATGATCATATTCTACATCCCTTAATCCTACAATGCCCAAAACTTAACAAAGACCTTACTAATAAGAAGTAATTAGGAGTTAATTGAGGCAGAAGTCGTAGTTAATAGTGAGAATTGGACCCTAATCTAAAGTGTGACCAGCAAAACTATATAATAGCTTATTTTTGTAAATATATTATATATTATGGATTTTTATTTTATTTTTCTGTTGCAGCCAGAGAGAGGGAAATTTTTAAAGTTTCATCATGTGAAGTTCTGGGTGGGAAACGCCAAACAGGTGAGTTTACTAGTTATTATAGTTATAAAAATAAAACCATAAATAATATAAAAAACATTTATAAAACTAAGACCATAAATAAACATTTACTTTTAGATTTACTAAAATAACTCAAATTGAAATAAAATAATATAAACTATAGACATTTTAATTTTCTTATATATATATATATATATATATATATATATATATATATATATATATATATATATATATATATATACACACATATATAAAGTATCTCAATGTTACTATAATCTCATCCATCTGTTTGAATACAGAAGTTATGACTGTATTTTGATGGTTTACATAAATTAAAACCTGCTATTTTTGCACTTTCTCTGAATAAAAAAAGATTTTCAGGAATTATAGTTTTGTATTGGATACCTTAGCAAAGATGCTTTGATGCAAAGTTAAAGGTTTAAATGAATGCGTTTCTGTAAAATTATTGCACTGAATATACATTTGTTGGCACAATTTAATTGTAATAAAGTAGCTTTTCACTTGTTTTAAAGTGGCTTGAAATTCCTAATGCAGATGACGAACGTTTCTCTGAAGATGTGATCAATAATGTGATGCAATAGTTCATCTCGTCTGATCTCAACCGTTAAATAGGTTTACATATTAACCAATAGTTTGTGCTCATTTTGTACCCTAATAGTATATTTTTGTCTTGTTACATCATAGAAGAAAAGGTTCTGTATAGAAGCTTATAGGGTTCCGTCATGGGATCCTTTTATGGATTCAGTTTTAATTCTTTTTTTAATGACTTAAATAGCTTATAAACATACTTTATCACTCTAACACATTGAAATAACTAACACAGTCTCACCCCAAAACGTCACATACTGACGCGTCTTGACCATTCGGCAACATACGACGAAAAGGGTACCCTTTAACGTCCATATGTGACGATTCGGGAATGGTTGGGTTTAGGTATGCGGTAGGGTACCGCTAGAGGGCGCTGCTGGTGCGCTTATGTCTGCGTCTCATATGGACGTTAAAGGGTACCTTTTTCGTCGTATGTTGCCGAATGGTCAAGACGCGTCAGTATGTGACGTTTTGGGGTGAGACCGGGCTGAAATAACCCGTTAAACATGACAGTATCAAAACTGGGTCAACAACCCCAGAATTCTATTTAGAACCCCACTGAATATTTGTCTGCTTATTTAGACTGGATTCATTATTAGTGGTGCTTGCCAAAGGCAAGGCATCACTATTGTTATTGCTCATACTTAAACTTCGGCACGCTACTCCTCCCACAAAGTTTGTCATAGACCCATGAATGAGGTGTCAAATCGACTGGTTTATTGAGGAGAGGTGTGCTATGACTTTTATAAGCAATCGGGTGTACGATGTGCGTCCGGCGGGCGATAAATCGGCCGAAAAAAATTCCATAGACTTAACATTGGCACAAAATTTGTAAGATCATATATTTGGATCAGAAGGTCAGAGAGACTTGGGGTCGGGCTCTTTTGACTCTGTCTATCAAGCAGCTAATAAGTAGTGACATAACAACTTCATAGCCATGCCCTAGCAACCGGTTACAGGACCCTAGCAACCATTAAACAATGTTAACAAGCAACATCTCAGCACCGGAGCATTGTAGAAACACAGAGTTGGCCTTTTTCGACTCAGACTGGCAAACGGTCTTTAAATATCAAACCATAAACTGTATAAGCAAACCCTAGTAACCATAAAGAGTACCCTAGCAACCGTACAAACACATGAATAAGCTATATCTCAGCACCAGAATATCGTATAGACATGGAGGGGGGCTTGTTTGTTTCGGTTGGGAAACCAGTCTGTAAATATTACCATGGTAACTGTGTAACCACACACTAGCAACCCAGTGGCGAGTTTTGCCACTGCAAGCACCACTCACATTTTCTTCAGGAAATGTTCATTCCAGTTTTATATGTTGTTTTCTAACAGGATTTTAAAATTATTTTGATTATATCATTAAAACAACTTGTCAAAATAAAACTGTGCAGACAGATATAGCCTTAAAATGTGCTTTTAAGCAGCCAGAGAGCATTTGTCCTGTGTTTTTCTTGTTGATCTAGGCCGCGGGGTTCTACTGCGATAAGTTTGGCTTCGAGCCGCTGGCGTATAAAGGTCTGGAGACGGGCAGCAGAGAACTGGTGTCTCATGCCATCAGACAGGACAAGGTATGTGTGTCAAGGATCAATACAC
>NC_136878.1:2767272-2787272 GCF_949152265.1 Phoxinus phoxinus | reverse complement strand
GATACGCTAGCCGAATTTCCCCACAATGCTTTATCTGTAGAGTGGTACAGGGATCCTCCATAGGGAGAGGCTAGTTGGCACTTCAGCACTGCGTTGTCATCGGGTCCAGGCGAAGGTCCTTCGTCAGATCTGGATACGGCCTGGATCCGGCAGGCTGCGGGAAAACCTCGGGATAAACAAAGACACTAAAATTAGCGTAGATGCCATTCTTCTTATGATGTAACGAGTACATCAGGATTTAAGGGAAGTGTTCCCGGTCCCGGCTGACCTAATCTATGCAGCCTAACATTGAGTTATAGAAGTCTATAATGTGTTATGTGTATGCTAGGCCGAAGAGATGTGTCTTTAATCTAGCTTTGAACTGACAGAGTGTGTCTGCTTCCCGGACAATGATAGGAAGACTGTTCCAAAGTTTTGGGATCTACCACCAGCAGTCGATTTTGATATTCTAGGTAGGCTATTATTAACTGGCCGGAGTTTTGCGATCGCAGTAGACGTGAAGGACTATAATGCGTTAAGAGCTCGCTCAAGTACTGCGGAGCTAAACCATTTAGTGCTTTGTAAGTAATCAGCAATATTTAAAAATGTATACGATGTTTAATAGGCAGCCAATGCAGTGTTGACAGAACGGGGCTAATAGAAAGAGCGGAGAAACCACGATTCCCGTTTGGTGTTTTGTTCAATAAACGAATGCTTTTGAATGTTTTTTTTAATTATTTTTTTTACTTTTGCTTTTTCATCCAATGCAGGAGTTAAAAATCTTAGTAGACTTTGACGATAAGGGTTACCTGCTACAGATCTTCACCAAACCCGTGCAGGACAGACCGACGCTCTTCCTGGAGGTCATCCAGAGGAACAACCACGCTGTGAGTCTGACATTAACATTTACATGCATTTATTCATTTAGAAGAAGTGAATTTAATGGAGGCTAGTCCACCCAAAAATTGTAATTCTGTCACCATTTACTCGTTCCAAACCCACAAGACTTTCGTTCATCTTGGGAAAAGAAATCAAGATATTTTTTCTGTCCTTATTCACCTGAAATTTGACACTTCAAAACGTTTATAAAAAGATTGTTACTTAAATCCATATGTATGGAGCTGATTAATCCAAGTCTTCTCACTGTAAAAAAAATTTGCCGCGATTATTTATCACAACTTAAAATCCAACATTGTTTCAACTTTAAAAAGTATGTGTTCATGCTTGACTTAAAATATTAAGTTTACTTAACTTTAGTTTAGTTGGATATTTAAGTTATCTCAACAAAGTTTAAGTTGTTATAACTAATCACAGCCACATTTTGAAGAGACAGGATTTGAAGACAAACAGATTTAATCTAGGCTTTTATTCACAAATAAATAGAACAATTGAACCTCATTGGTTCACTGATCAATGTTTATATGCGAATTAAAGCCTAAATGTAGAATTGAGAAAATCTTGTTATTAGCGACACCGGTGGCCGTGAAGTGAACTGCAGAAGCACTTATTGCTCGCACTCGTGTTCACGTAACGCACAAGAGACTGAACGTGGTTCAAGATCCCGATTTTATCACGGTGAAGTTTATTTTTGTTCTTTGTTTAAAAGTATAAAGAAGTTGGAAATACCTTAGCAGTGATTTACTGTTAGCGAACATCCCGACGCTGTCCACCGCTGAGAGCGACGTTTAGATGAACGTGTGAATATGTGCGGCTCTTTCCTCTCAATAACACAATAAACACAGAAATGAGAAACATCAGTTCAGAAAGCATCTGACCATAGAGATGTGGAGATGTTCTCGACAGATGAGCTCATTAAAATCACACGGTTATGATAGTTTGATTATAAAGTATATCTGAGACTATAGACTATATAGATCTGACTATGTGAGACTGTAGTTTGAATGAATCTCTTTTCTTTGCACGACACATTGACATTACAGTCCAGAACGCTCTTCAGCATTATCCTGAACAGTGTATAAGCATTAGCTTCATGTGTCGTCGAGCAGAAGAGAGGCTCTCGGTGGAAAACACACTTCTGAGATTTTCCACACAAAAACGTAATCATAAAAATCAGTCGACAGGCTTTCAGAGAAAGTCGGGAATGACTCTTTTTTTTAAAGTTTCATTACAAGCTGTTCACACATCGTCAATAAAAAATCAATTAATACAATTCTGTTAATTAATTCTGTTTATCCCGTAAAGCGATCGTGTCTTTTCAGAAGACTGGATTAAACCACTCGATTCTTATGGATTTATTTTACAATCTGTTTATGAAAGTAATGAAGCATCAGAGTTTGGATTGATAGACTTCTAGAATAGAAATCTTTCACATTTCATTACAAATATCTTCATTTGTGTTTTGAAGATGAACAAAAGTCTTAAAAGTTTGGAACGACAAAAGGCTGAGTAAAAAATGACAGAATTTAAATTTTTGGGTGAATTTTCAAAATTTCCCTTTAAAAACCCACAGATGCAGCAATAAACCAAAACAAACAACATACAAATAAATATTGCAAATTTCCACAACATACGAATACCATATAGAAGATGTCATAAAAAGTGTTTATGGGGACAGTGAATGTTCAGGGAAGTTTTAGATGAAGTACTGAATGAGAAGAAATGTGCTGTGTGTGTTTAGATACAGTAAACACAGATACAGTATTGAGCTTGAGTCTGAGCATGACAACCGGTTTGAACAGGCCCAAAGTTTTATTAGGGGCATTTTTAAAGCTTGTGAAGTGAAGGAAATGCCTAAAGATAAGACATTTCTATCTAAACCACACTAAAGGGGCTTCACTGTCTTTTGTGGTGCTTTAAAAGTTCAAAGAAAAAGAACCCAATGACACCAACACTTATTATTGGTAAAGGAGAGCGATGATGAGTTGGTAGATACACTGGGGGAAAAAAGTAGGGATGCACCGATATTACAATTTTGGCTGATACCGATAACCGATAATTCCTTTTATGTGAAACTGGACCACAAAACCAGTCACATTTTTTTATTTAGGTTTATGCATCACATGAAAGCTGAATAAATAATCTCTCCATTGATGTGTGGTGTGTTAGGATAGGACAATATTTGGTCGAGACACAACTATTGAAAATCTGGAATCTGAGGACCAAAAAATGTAAACATTGAGAAAATCTCCTTTAAAGTTGTGCATTTATGTTCACGATTGTGCTGCATTCACTCACAAAAATACATGTTTTATATATTTACGCTAGGAAATTTACTAAATATCTTCATGGAACATGATCTTAATATCCTAATGATTTTTGGCATAAAAGAAAAATAGATAATTTTGACCCATACAATGTATAGTTGCTATTGCCACAGATATACCCGTGCGGCTCCAGACTGGGTTTGTGGTCCAGGGTCACATATATATATGAAAGCCGATAACCGATATATTGGCCGATAAATCTAAATCCAAGTTTTTATGTAATTTTTGAGAGCCTGATTACAAAAACAAAAGTCTCACCAGTAAAAGACATGTCCCAAGCACACAATTATAATGATGTTCTCATACATTTCTCATTTATGATATGACAGACTTGCATGTTGCACTGAACTGTATTTTCCTTTTTTTAAGTGATTTAAATCATATTTCAAGCAATTCAAAATCATCATGTTGAACAGTGCGCATCTGAAGAGTCTCAGCTGAAGGAAATAATCCATTATTTATCAGCTTTAATATATCGGCCAAATTATTTTATTTTTTACAAGCAAAATTAACATACATCGGCCGATACCGATATGTTGGCCGACATATTGTGCATTCCTAAAAAAATGAGTTTTCAAAGTTTTACAAAAACATACTGCTTCAGTTTTTCTACTAATTCAACAGCTGATTACATATTTCATATCCGAGTCCAATACTCATTGATTTTTCCCATCATAAGAACGCATGCGTTAAACCTGTGATCCTGTGTCTTCTTATCCTCAAGGGTTTCGGAGCTGGAAACTTCAAATCTCTGTTCGAGGCGATTGAGAAGGACCAGGACGCCAGAGGAAACCTCACGGTTCTCACAGCGGAGAGCCAGGGCGTCCCGAAGGAGTTTCACTGACACACAAACACATCTGCAGAAACATGGTTTACCCCTTGTGCTGGAGTGAAGGAGTGATACGAGACCAGCAGTTAACACTGACCGTGCAGGGCAACAATAAAGAATGGAACGTGTTATGTATCGTATCATTTTCTTAATCGTTCATCAGCTACATACACGAGTCAAATGGGTTAATCATTTTTTCTAAGACATGTGAGGGTTGTTATAGTTAACTAAATCTAAAATGAAAAACAAAACAATAAAAATTCATTGCATGAAATAAAATTAATGTTAGAATTAAATAAAAATGTAAAAAAACTTAAAGGGGCTATATGTAAAAATTTGCATGTATTAATCAAATTTTTTATTGTGTGAACAGCTTGTAATGAAACTTAAAAAAAGAGTCATTCCCGACTTCCTATTTCCTATTTCTTCTCTGAAAGCCTGTCGACTGATTTTTATGATTACATTTTTGTGTGGAAAATCTCAGAAGTGTGTTTTCCACCGAGAGCCTCTCTTCTGCTCGACGACACATGAAGCTAATGCTTATACACTGTTCAGGATAATGCTGAAGAGCGTTCTGGACTGTAATGTCAATGTGTCGTGCAAAGAAAAGAGATTCATTCAAACTACAGTCTCACATAGTCACATCTATATAGTCTATAGTCTCAGATATACTTTATAATCAAACTACAGTCTCACATAGTCACATCTATATAGTCTCAGATATACTTTATAATCAAACTATCATAACCGTGTGAGTTTAATGAGCTCATCTGTCGACGGTGTATACGCGTGTTGGTTTGGCACAATCTCCAACAGCCCAACACAAGTTACTTTTAACAATAAAATTCCTATTAAAACTTTAAATAAAATGTATTAACCAAGGACCTTAAATGTTGATCACCCCCCCCCCCCCCTCCTCTCCCCAAAATAAATAAATAAATAAAACAAACACCACATTCTCTGTATTTTTATTTCAAAATAATTTATTTGTATATAATCGGAATGATGCCAGGTTTATACATCTATAATGGCAGCTGTACGTTTCATAAAGAATATCATTCCAAAAGTGAGAAAATAACATTTTAAACATTTTCTCAGACCTGGACAAAAATGGATAAATATATTAGTAAATAAATATATTAGTGACATACCATTGAAATGTTCTATTATATATAAAATACAACACTTTATCTTATAACTGTTTTGTCTTTTTTTTTTTTTACACAAAATATTGAACATATACTGGCATATCCCTTGATTTCTGAAGGGATTTAGCTCTGTTAAAAAAAAGGCAGTTTTAATTGATTCTCTGTGGAAAAGAGAGCGTATGAACAATACAACCAACACAAAGGACCAAATATAGAAAACAAAACAAAAAACATCCTCAACGTTTAGTGACATTTCATTGATTTTCAGTCACATAGTGCTTCGATTGTTTCGTGTGAATCACATGCAGATCTTCTTCCAAGGCAAAGTGCTGTTTGTATCCTTTCTAGATAAAGCCAAGAGCTTTACGTGTGAATCTGTGTGAGACCGATGCGTATATACCGTAATCTGCGGTAGTTGGTGGCAATAGTTGTGTTTACTTACTATATTGAGTCAAAAGAAAATCAGGAGGCTGTAGTTTGTTCATGTTACACGGTTTCAAAATTCACTGCAACTTAATGAGAATATTAGTTCATTCTTATCTTTGGTTGATAAAAAGTTACTGTCATTATTGTACAGCGTAACTCAACCGGGTTGCAACTACTCATGGAAAACTTGGAAATTTAAATAACGATTTCCATCGCTGGAAAAGCTACGGAAAACAAAGCATTTCTATAGTAGTAGCTCTAACATGTGTAGCCTGTTAACTGTCAGTGTCCCGCTGCTTTGCTATTGCTTTTCCCCTATAGATGCTATAGTATAGCATTATCAAAAGTTAGGAAAGTTTAACATAAAAAATTCATCCTGTGAAATCCGTTGTGAAATTGGACATTGCGTTATAATGGAAAAGGTTTTTTTTACAACTTTTTTGTTAAGTATGCATGATATATCGGCAACCATATCGGTATCTGCCGATATATGCTCATTTGTGACCCTGGACCACAAAACCAGTCTCATGGGTACATTTCTTTAAATGGAGATTTATACATGCCATGAAAGCTGAATAAATAAGATTTCCATTGACGTTTTGTTTAATATGATAGGACAATATTTGGTCGAGATACAACTATTGAAAATCTGGAATCTGAGGGAGCAAAAAAATGTAAACATTGAGAAAATCTCCTTTAAAGTTGTGCATTTATGTTCACGATTGTGCTGCATTCACTCACAAAAATACATGTTTTATATATTTACGGTAGGAAATTTACTAAATATCTTCATGGAACATGATCTTAACATCCTAATGATTTTTGGCATAAAAGAAAAATGTATAATTTTGACCCATACAATGTATAGTTGCTATTGCCACAGATATACCCGTGCGGCTCCAGACTGGGTTTGTGATCCAGGGTCACATTTATAATGTTATCGTTATCGGCCCGATAAGAAAATTTGGCCGATATATTAAAGCCGATAAATAATGTATTATGTATTTCAACTGAGACACTTCAGATGCGCACTGCACTGTTCAACATGATGGTTTTGAATTGCTTGAAATATGATTGAAATCAAACAAGGAAAATACAGTGCAATACAAGTCTGTCATATCGGCTACATAAAATTATAATGAGAACATCCTTATAATTGTGTGCTTGGGACATGGATTTTAATGTGAGACTTTTGTTTTTGTAATCAGGCTCTTAAAAAATTACTTGGTTTTAGATTTATCGGCCAATATATCGGTTTCAAATATGAAGAATTATTGGTTATCGGTATCGGCCAACATTTTCATATCGGTGCATCCCTACAATTTGTGATATCAACTTCAAATTTGGAGCACAACTTGGTTAGTCCTCAGGGTGGAATTGCAATAATATTTAATAAGAGATTCATGAATTACAATAATTTAAGTTCAGATCTATGCTAAAAAAGGGGGTTGACAGTTAACAGGTAAACTATATTGCTCTTTAAAAGTGCAATAATCTAAAAAAATCTGCGACACAAACAACCGGAAGAGTCATTGAAACTCATTCGTCATAAGGTGTGTGTGAACCCGATATACGGGGATTCACTATATTTTGTTTTATTTATATTTTTAATTTGGGATTCAGCCTCATTTTGATGAAAAGCAGCATTTGTGAGTGTATTAAGCTAAAAAGAGACACAGGTGTGTGTGTGTGTGGTTCAAAGATCAAGACCTTCGAACAAAGTGACCATTTACTGACAGAAAATAAAAAACATTCAGGTTGTTTGTCATGGCAAGATTTCCAGTGTTTCCTTTTCTTTACTTAAAAGAATGTTTCAGGTTCAAAACCCGATATTTTGTGACGTATATTTCCAGCACGTCACAGAAAACAGGTTTAAATCGTTTTGATCCCGGACCATTCCTTTAAAGGGTTGCTTCTAAAATATATGACAACAGAGATTTCAGGGTAACAGATTAAAGATAAGTGTTGATACATCATTGGCTGGTATTGCCACGAACATGACAGCAGGCTACATTAACGTGTAAAGTAAACTTCATGAAGTGTTCATTTCATGGGATACAGAGGCACTTTTGGTAAGCTTGTATGCTGGTTACTTTCTATGAAATGCGAGCGTCCCTTTAAGGGACTATGAGTCATAATAGGTGAAAGCAAAGCATTCTGGGAAATGTAGTCCTTCTCAGCCCAAACACAGACCAAAATAATGAAGCAAAACAGAAAACAAAAAATCTTCACAACTTCCCCCAAATATATTCAGTCAATTCATTTAGTTTTGACAAGCAAAATTAATAAATGAAGACACAAACATTTGTAAATAACAGCTGCCATTTTTGAATTAACAAAACCGAGACCCTGAAACCTCAATGAAATGCTTCTTTCCAAGGACAGATGACATGAAGTGAAGATCCCTATCGCTCCTCTGAGTTAATATCTGTCAGAGGGAACGAGAGGTCGACGGACGCACACGTCCCTTTGAAGTACCGTCTCGCTAACAGGCCTTTTCTGATTGGTTATCTGAGGTAGTGCAGGAAAACCAGGCCAGATGTTTGAACGCAGCCCAACACGTCACAGTTGAAGGCCTACGTCTGGCTTTTGAGGGGCGTGTGGCATTGCAATAACTGAATAGTTAATAATCAGCCAGTAGGTGCGCTGAGCTAATGAATGCATGAAGGGTATTAAACGCTAAAGCCTGAAACAAACTCTATGCAAGGGCGCAAACACAGCCAGTGCATCGCAAACTCTCAGATTCATTGCTTATGCTTAGTACACCTTCAAATTGGATGTTTTTTAGGCACACTGAAGAAAAAAACAATTCACTCAGAAATTGTTAGACACATTACACTGTGAAATTATAAGTAGGAAAACTGAAATTGTATTTTCTTGTCAAACGTGGGCCTTTACGAATGAAAAATCATCAGTTTAGATGTCAACAGTTTGATTGAAGGCTGGAATACACTACACGACTTTTAAAATCAGATTTTAAATCACTATAGGCATCATTTACTTGCCGACTTTCAAATCATTCCGAACACAACAAACTGGCACAGAAACACGTGCCTCATTTCAAGGAGACGCATGATAGTTCAGACCATAGATATGTATATGTAGATGCAACATGTCAACTCTTGGAAAGATCAACACTTTCTATGCTGTCGTCACTCACAGTAAAAATCAACGAGTTTTTCAAGATGACACAGCATTGTGCAGCCTCTGGTTGTAAAAACCACCAACATTTCAATTCCCCAAGAAACGGGATAATCTTTCACGGGTGTGAATGTGTTGGTTTGCAAAAAAAATTCTGTCATCATTTACTCACCCACAAGATATATTTTAAACAATGTCCGTAACTAAACAGTTGATGGACTCCCATTGACTTCCATTCATTGTTGTTTTTTCCATACTATGTTGCTCATCAATTGTTTGGTTACCGACAGTATTTAACTCAATATTATAGTTTTTTTTACTTTAAATGTTGTGTTAGCTAAAGACTTTGTATTGTCTTTCATCTGCTGTAGATATAGATATTCATACATGTGTATAACTACAGTTGCAGACGCAGTGGACTTGTTTTTTTGACTGTTCCAATATGGCGGATGGCTTGCGCACAGCGGCCCATAGAAACAGCAGCTAATGAGGCATCTATGTATATATATATATGTATATACATATCTATAGTTGAAACAAACATAGATGTGCAGGAGATGACCGTAGTAGTTGTTGCAGCGTCGCAAAAAATAAAAATAAAAATTGCCAAACGCACTTGGATGTGGTCTTTGGTGGGTAAACGTGGTCAGTTGTTTATCTGTGCTGATGAGTCAAATATTAAGGCTAATTTGTTATGTGTGTTCTGTTAATTTACTCTTGTATTGGTATTGTATTTCATTGCAACACTGGTAGATAGAGGACAGCTTTAGTTTCAGTAGCAACACGTCATACACTACAACACGTGTTTTAAAATCTGCTAAAAGTATCAAACATGTTTTGATATCATGGATGGAATCATAATCCGAAGCTAAAAAAAAAAATGGGACTCCGTGCCTATCATTTCGACTCATCTAGACTGCAAATTGGGGCATAAGTCGTGAAGTGCATCCCAGCCTTAAGTTTAACTTGATTCCGGCATGATAGTAGTTCACCAGAAAGAGAAAACTGACTGTAGAACAAGACAGATTACACTAATTGTTGCAGTATGAATTGCAATCTGACACAATTTTGAGCACAACATCCAAGTTTGCGTAGTTAGAAGTGTCTGCGTTCTTGCATAGAGTACATACGTCAGGCCTAATTCTCAATGCAATATGGGAAGACGTGTTTATAGCTTTAAGGGTTTGAACAAAGATCGCCAAGGAATTCTACGACTAGAGACGGTACTAAATGAATCCTGTTTTAAATCAAAGGAAAGGAAGACATCAAGATTGAGCACACTCTCATTCTAATGCACATCTCACTGATCCTTTGATAACTTCCTGAATTAACAGGGTAAAGTACCTTGACAGTACCAACAATGACTTGTTTTGGCCATTAGAAATGTGCTAGTAACAGTGAGTTACTACTGAAGAGTACATAGAAAAACCCATCTTATCATCGCTGATGAATTCTGTATAAATCTTTGCTAGAAAGACTTGACGTGAAAGAGACACAGAGAGAACGCCGAAGAGTTTTGTCCATTTCGGCTCTTGTGTAGCAGCGTGAGGAGTTTAGGACGAAGAGCTGTCTCAAACACCAGACTCTTCTTCTGACCCTGTGGAACAAGAAGAAGAAAAACATGTAGAACTCACTTCATAACCTCAAATTAAAGGAATAGTTTATCCATATATCCAATATGAAAATCAGCTGTGCACATTCAGATTATAACCAGCAATTGAGTTCTGCAGGAATGATGTATTTCTGCAGGACAACCCTGTAAGTTAGGCATCACCCTAGTTCCCTCAACAAAAAGGCAATTTGAACTTTCCATTGGCTTTCAATTATTGCAAAAAATGAACTCTGTGATTCTTACATGTTTTGTTCATTAAGATAACTTTCACAAATTAACAGACAGAAAAAACAAATATTAAAAACAAAGCAAAGACAATTAATATTCTGTAATATTATTGATTTAACTGACACTATACAGTAGCTGAGTCAGATTTATTGACATATTTTGACAATAAACACTGTTATTAAACTGAACTCAATATTAAACAGACTCAAGCTATAAGCAGCTGTCCAGAAGACAATAGAGTCGTTATTAAGCTCAAGTCAGTTTAGTATTGATTCAGTTTAGTTCAATAACTGTGTTAAGTTGATCTATTATGAAACAAGCTAAATAACAACTATTGTCTTCTCTAGAGCTGCTTATAGCTTGTTTCATAATAGATAAACTTTACACAGTTATTAGCAACTAAACTGAATCAATACTAAACAGACTTGAGCTGAATAACAACTCTATTGTCTTCAGTACAGCTGCTTATAGCTGAATACACTTCATTTCATAATAGTCAAATTTTGCAACAGCCACTGTTGTTTAACTAAATTGATTCAACATTAAACTTATTCGAGCTGAAGAACGACTCTATTGTCTTCTGTGAAGCTGCTTATAGCTTGTTTCATAACTTCATAATAGATCAACTTTACACAGTTATTGAACTAAACTGAATCAACATTAAACTGATTCAAGCTGAATAGCGACTCTATAGTCTTTTGTGAAGCTTCTTATAGCTGAAGTGAACTTGTTTAATAATTGATAAACTTTAGACAGTTATTGAACTGAACTGAATTAATACTAAACTGACTTGAGCTGAATAATGACTCTATTGTCTTTTTAGAGCTGCTTTACAGCAGAATTTGCATCACTGATTCAGATATTTTCATGTTTATAACTGTGAAGCTGCTTTGAAAATCTGTATAAAGTGCTATAGAAATTACTTGACTACAAAGTGGAGCACTACAGTCACACATACTCACCCTGACTATTGTGTAGAGTTTGGCAGTACAGACAGATATCCGTAGGAAGTTCGTCCCCCGGGCCGTGATGGGCCCTACACAAGGGTCTGTCCGTTTCAGAAGTGGGGCCCAAAAGCTGAGGCTCCGAATGGGCCTGTTGCACCTGCTTCTGCCACACCACATGTGCCCCGCTACAGCACGGCCAGTCGGACATACCAGTCGAGTCCAAGATCAGGGGCACCGGCAGCAGTGTGGGGGCCATGTCCGGCGGAGGTGTGCAGCAGTAGCTTCCAGCTCGCTGTCCGTAGTGGATATGAATGCTACAATCATCCTGAAGGTCCAAGTTTTGATGGAAGTGAACAACCGGCGAAGGCGCTTCCAAGGGACAGCCGGCTGCTTTCTGTCTGGTGGTCCACCCTGGGCCTTTGTGGCAACAGGACAGGGACGGAGAGGCTAAAGGAGGGGAGGGAAGGATCACAGAGGCGCCTGAGGAAGAAACGGGGTCCGGGGCTCTATCCTCAACCCTCCTTGAACTGAGGTCCGTTTTGGGGCAGTGGCAAGACTGGTGCTGTACCTGACACCCAGTGGAGTCTTTGTTTTTAGTTGCATTACAGGGGCCACCAGCTGCCATGGCTGAGGACACGGCCCCCTGATCCTCGTCAGAGCCTTGGCCGGGCCCTTGACCGAGGTCCCCGTCCTCATAATAGTGGTGTCTATGCCTGTGATAGTGAACGTGACTGAACACGGCCACTTGCTGCTGCTGCTTCTCTTCTGAGGAAACTGCATTGGCGTCACCGGCGGGATTCACTACAGAGTCCAGGGAACGAGGCCTCTGCGTGGCCTCCATGCTCCCTCTGCGTGGGGCTTTTCCCGGTCCGTAATAGACGAACGGGTCATAGTCGCTGCTGAGCGAGCTACGAAAAGTGGACCAGCTGCCATAGACGCCCTGCAGGCTGATATCCGTACAGTTTAATACGGAATCGCTGGACGAGCCGTGGCACGATCCCGAGCTGGAGTCGCTGGCCGGCCCCTCAGCAAGGTACCCGCTGCACTCCGTGTGGTAACTCCCTCCGGAGCAGCTTCCATCATCTTGGCGACCGTGCGAGCCTCCGCCGCGCGGCAGGTGATGAGTCGCGTGGTTTACTGACGATGCCAAATGATGCACACAAGAACCCGCAGCGTTCCGTAAAGCTCCTCCGGGGCACCGGTGACACGACCGTCTGGGGGGCGCATAGTGATGCCCCCCAGTCCGACACCCGCGCCCGCCTGTTCTGTGCGTACGTCCATGATGGGAATCCGGGGCAAGGTGGTACGCGCAGCTAGCACCCAATGGTCTGCTGGGAAAGCAACGGACAGTGCGTGGATGAAGAGGGGGAGAGTTTCCATAGTGCCCCAATTGGGGTAAAGGTCCAGGGGTGCGGGGGTAGTGATGCCGCAGGGAAAAGGGGACATGATGTTGGGGGTAAGGGCGTTGGTTTGAATAGTGATGGGGAAGGAGGAAGGCCTGACTCTGCTCTTGTGGAGGGGTTGGCAGTCGACTTCTTTGGGGCTGACGGGATGCCAGATCTGAACCTGATGGAAGACATTTGGTGCTCAATGACAACTTTGATAGGAAAAGCAAAAAAAATGTCTACTGAGGCTACGTCCATATTCATCCAGGTAAATGTAAAACGCTTTTTCTCTACGTTTTGGCCTTTTGTCCATATTGAGACGTTTTTGTCTAGTGAAAACAGAGCAATTTGAAGATGCTCTCTCAAGTGGATACAATTAAAAACGGCATTTCCGAATTACAGTGTAAACTGAGGTATTTTAAAGTCCCCCTGCGGTGAAAATCCAGCTTTTAATGTTGTTTATGTCTATGTGGTGTTTTTAATATGCTTTAAGACAAACCATGTGTAAGTTCATAAGTGGACAGCATTGCTGAGTGTTTTCTGCTTAAAACTGCAGTGACCAAAGACAGTCTCAAAAACACGGTTTGAAATCGCTGGTGTTTCTGACGTCACAAACTACCTTGTAACCAATCAGATCAACGTGTGATCGTCAACCAGTGGATCTCTGAGTGAGTGAGTGAGTGGAGGCGGGGCTCATTTGCATATTCATAGAACCACGAGTACGAAATGAGACAAGGGTGTTGAGTTACATTCAAGCTATTTTAAGGCATTTTTTTAACATTAAATAAATAATTTTGGTGATCAAATATGAGTTTTAAGGGATAAAATTATTGACTACAAGGGGACTTTAAAACAATGACATGTTAAGTCATGTGATGCATATTGTACCCATAATTAATATACAATCTGATGGTTATATTGTACAATCTTCATATTACATTTCTTCAATTACGACAGAATATTTCATCGCAATTGCAGTCCTGTGGCAAAACACGATCACACAGTGATTTTGAAAGCGACCTGGACGCACAAGTGAGTGGAGGGATATTTTGCTAATAAAATGATTGTGCCATAAGAATCGCATGAGATCTTCATAAACATCTGGTCTCTCAGCGAGCATTTATGATGTTTTATGCATGCGTCGCAAGGTGATTTAAGCGTTTACAGATATGTCCGAGGAAGAGCAACCTTTGGAAAACACCTCATACCACTAGTGTGTACAGATTAATGTGGACGTAGCCTGAATATGATTAATTAAAACTACATTTGCATTTCCTAAAGCAAATTGCAACGATTGTAAGGCAGCAAAATAATCATGTTAAGGTTTAGGTATGTTAGGATTTGGTTCTGTATCAATGGAGTCCTGCATCAATCCTCCATTGATGTCAATGGGAGATTATCAAACTTTAATCTCATATTTCTTAAAAAGTATAAAGTTTTCAAACAGTAAAAATTGACAGCACATATAAGGCCAAAAACACACTTGTGCAAGTCCACAAATGTACACACGAATGCTTGTCCAGTGCATTGCATGTGCAGATGTGCAAAGACCCGCTGTACAGACTCACTCAGAACATGTGTTTGCATTCAGCACTGCACTGCTTTATTACTGTTCAATGCAACCATTCATATTTGAGGGACAAGTTTACAGTTTGTCAAGTTTAGGCTTACCACAAGGGTTAGGGGCTTCTGCACCATTCTTATTCACCTATTCATTGCCCTTGATTTTAGGGGTAAGTTATGAGTAGGTTTTGAAGAACGTTGGGGTCCAAGCAACACTGTACACTCATCATTCACCATATGACAAACAAACACTGAGACATTCTTCATATTTTCTTTTGTGCTCACAGAAGAAAGTCAGGTTTGGACATCAGGATGATTTTTAAATTATTTGGGCGAACACATCCAGGGGTGTCCAAACTCGGTCCTGAAGAGTTTAGCTCCAACTTGCCTCAACACACCTGCCTGTAAGCTGCTAGCATGCTCAGTATGACACTGATTAGCTGGCTCAGGTGTGTTTAACTAGGGTTGGAGCTGAACTCTGCAGGACAGCGGCCCTCCAGTAGCAGGACGAGGTAGTATATTGGAGCCTTCACGTGCTATGGAAAAGATGATATTTTCCACTTGTGAACTGGTATTTACCAGTGTGTTGTGTTCAAGTGCTTTTGTTGTCGTAATGTAGGGAAAAGACGGACTCACAGATCCAGACCTGTTCTTTGGCTAAAACAATTTTAGATTGCTTAAGTCATTGCTACAGCAAGAAGATGATTTATCAAAACTCAAACAGTAAATAATATGCTGTATATTTTCGGTATATAGTGGTATTTTTAAAACTGACACTGAGTGTTAACGCATTATATTACAATTGTTAATGACACAACATTGTATAGGCTACAAAAACTATCCGCTAACAGTAGCAAAAAACGTTTAGTTGTGTACAATGCTTATTCACGACTCTTGCCTTGCTCTCCGCCATTTTTGAAAAGGTCAAAGGTTATCTCATCTCGGCAATTCGTGCATCAAAATATTCTACGAGCTGCCCAGTGGAAAATACCACATGAGTGGGTGTTCATGTGCATTTTACACGTCGGCTTTTGGTATTTACCATAATTACCATAGCACGTGAAGGCTCCATAAGATAAAGAAAGAGGGATTTCAATACAGTGCTGCCTTGCAAGCTCTATACTAATATTATTGGAGAAATACATATGTACCCTGAGGCTGTTTACCCATGATGTTGTGCATGCACAGTGGGCAGGTGCGGTGTTGTAGGAGCCAGGGGTCGACACACTCTTTATGAAACTCATGAGCACAGGAGATGACTCTCAAGTCCTACCAGAGAGACAGAGAAAACCAAATATTAAACATGCCATTGGCGCGCCTCAAATCATTTCATAAATAGCATCCTAAAGTGTCTTTCTCCTTCCAATGCTTGATGGTTTCTGTTGTTCCTCTAATGCTGGATGCAAAATATTTGAATAATATCAATCCACAAATCTGACTTGTGATGCAGTCTAGAATCCTAAATCACATCGCATGTGATCATTCATTCATTTGATGGATCCCGACTGAGCCTAGTTTCTCCCAAGGTTTTTTTCTCAATTTCTGCCACCTGATGGAGTTTAGGTTCCTTGCCACTGTCCCTTAATATTCAGCAATAATTCATTAATTTGACTAAACTGACACTACAGTCTCTTGTAGAGCTGCTTTACGGCTGAAACGACTTTTGAATTTTGAAACATTGACAGTTTTTGAACTGCATTGTAGGGCTACCCTCAAACTAAAGATTTTTCTAGTTGATTAGTAGACGTTTATTTAAGCGATTAGTCGACTAATCGCCCGTTTATATCAATAAGCCATAAATCATAATAATGAGCCTTTAATTGCCTATAATACATAGCCTAATCAACGTTTAAACGCACACATAAAGCTTGCCACCGGCAAACGTAATGATTATGAGTGTGTCGTGAAAAACCAGAAGGAGACTGTTCAAACATCTGAATAATTTATTGTTAATGTTTTCTGTGTTTTCGGCTGCAGAAAGTCGACGATGCCGACTCGTCATCTCCGCAGCAGTGGACACGTTATGTGCACGTTTCATACGGATGACTTCATCTGAGAATATTTGTTTTCCACTTGATAATTTAAAAGTAGACATTTCAAGCTTTCTATAGATATATTTCTCATATCTGTGAGGCAAGTATACACTGACTTTCGGTTCATTTTTGTGACGCTCTAGTTCACAGAGACCGAGACAGCAGAAAGTGCATCCTAATTGTTTTCATTATTTTACAAAAGCACACCATTTTGTTATTATTGTGAGTTTACAGAAATAAAAGTAGACCCTTTAGAGTTTGCATTACTCTTTTCTGTATGACCAAAAATTACGGAGTATTTTAAATTAAATGCAAGTGATGCAAGGCTCTCCACACAAACGAATGAAATGAAAGGAAATGAATGAATGAATGAAAGGCAAATGAATTGGATTTCTTGCCGGTAACGATCTGTCCATCACAGCCTGCGTGAATTCGCAACTTCCTGTGGAGTTTTTCTTTTTTGCGACTAACCGACTAATAAAATCGTGGTCGACCAAACCTCTTCTAGTCGAATAACGGTTAGCCGTACTACACTGCACCAACAATAAACTGACTCAAGCTAGATAACGCCACAACTGTCCTCTATAGAGCTGCTTTTTGCTGAACTTAACTTGTTTCATAATTGATGAGCTTTAGTTATTGAACCAAAATGAATCAGCATTGAAATAATCAATTTGGTATAAAGCGCTATATATGTACAGGTGAAACTCAAAAAAGCTGGACAATAACTTTATTCTAGATCTGATGTACAGCCAAAACAATTTCCTATTATCACTGTAAAGTTGCTTTTGTTAAATATTAAAAATCTATATTGCTAAAAGCGCTATATACAGGTCGAAACTCGAAAAATTTGAATATGGTGCAAAAGTTCATTTATTTCAGTAATTCAACTTAAAAGGTGAAACTAATATATTATATAGACTCAATACAAGCAAAGTGAGATATTTCAAGCCTTTATTTGTTATAATTGTGATGATTATGGCTTACAGTTTATGAAAACCCCAAATTCAAAATTAGAATATTGTGAAAAGGTTTTCATAAGCTGTAAGCCATAATCATCAAAATTATAACAAATAAAGGCTTGACATATCTCACTTTGCATTTAATGAGTTTATATAATATATTAGCTTCACCTTTTAAGTTGAATTACTGAAATAAATTAACTTTTGCGCGATATTCTAATTTTTCCAGTTTCACCAGTATATACCGTATATATATATATATTTAAAGGTGACTTGATTCAAAATCATATCAAGCTTTTTCTTTGGTGCCTCCTCTTACCTGGCCATCCATGAACTCCTCCAGACAGATGGCACAGATGGGGCTGGAACTGGAGCTGCTGTTTGACGCTGGAGCGGCGCCTGAGCGCTGGGATCCGGAGCAAGCCTGAGAGCTGTACGTGCGCGTCTCCAACCGGCTGATGGCACGCATGGTCTCCTGGTGCACAGAGTCCTGGGAGTCGAGGAAAAGGGCTTTTCAGATTTCTACAGCGCACTTATTATGCTTTTTCAGATATTCCCTTTCATGCAGTGTGTAATATAGCAGTGAATGTAAAAGATCTGCAAAGTTTCAAAGATCAAACAACAAATAGAGTTATTAGACGCGTTTCCATTATAGATTTGGCGCAAAACTTTTGCGAATTTTTCTAAATGTTGACAAAAAAACGATTGCGAAATGACGGCGTTTCCATTAACCGATATTATGCGACTAAAACATAATTTTTCCAAGTTATTCCAAAAATCATGGCGACGGCCGTTGGAAGGTTCATGTATATCCCAGCCGCAGCACTGGCCATTATTATTAATCGACGGAGACGTGTGTGTGTTATCCAATCATTATTGGCAAGGAAAGACACTTATACTGTGAGTGGCTCATGTGAGGAGTTTCTGGTGTTTCTCCCTCAGTTCTGCTCCAAGGTCTTGATTGTGGCGTTTCTTTGAGGTTTAGAATCCAGTATTCCTGTAATTATTTTGTCTTTTATGAGTTTAATAAATAACTCTGTCTCATATTCTGTCCAAACACACGCGTCAAAACTGTAAGTGCACAAAAACTGTTTCCATTGCAGTTTTGAGAAATATTCCTTTTTCGAATTGTTTGCGTTAAATGGCAGTGTTTCCATTGGGCGTATTTTAAATTTTCGCAATTTGAAGGGTAATGGAAACGCGGTTAGAGTCTTCCAAAAGAAAGAAGTGATTCTGAACTGGTGACACGAGTCGTCAGTAATTCCAGTCTCACTTTCTGCACGAACCTTAGTAGGTTTGTAACAAATTTGCATAATGCCAGCCTTATGCAAATTGGATTGGCTGCTGGCGAACATCTCCATTGCCCCGATTGATACGGTAAAACCCATGTTTTATCACTGTTCTTATCACTGTGTATCAAGTGCTGAGGAAGATCCGGAGAATTCAGATATGCTAATGAGCATTTGGTTTCTGACCAATCACAACAAACTGGGCCGTCTGACCAATCAGAGAAGAGCAGGCTCTCTGAAAGGCGGAGTTTAGAGGGACTGAATCCTTTATCAAACTGTTTCAGACACTGTGAGAAAATGCTGATGTGCAATGAGAAAATATAAGTGTTTTTTTTTACTTTAGATGCGTGTAAACCTCCTGTAGAAGACATTAACACTAAATATGCAAAAATATTTCCATAGTATTTCCAGTACAAATATATATTTCATACAAATATTCAACATTCTTAAATCTTGAGAAGCACAATGATATTTGGACTTGTTTTATTAAAAATGTATCAAAATTAATGCTCAAAAGAAAGGGAAACAAGTTTATATTTCTTATCCCACTGACAGATCATTTTTCAAACTAATTTAATTTTGATAAATAAAAAATCGGATGTCATTTTGCTTCTCAAGTAAAATCATGCTGAATTAAGAATGTTTCAATATTCTTAAAAATGTTTTTGCAATGGACTTTTTACAATTCACCATCAAACCTGAGAGTGTGTTGTGTGTGTTTTCTTACCCAGGTTCTGTTGGACCTGCAGCGGAAGCGTAGAGCAAAGATCATGATGATGGCCAGCACAGCCAGCGCCACGGTCAACAGGATCCCAACGTCATAGTGATGCTGCGAGCACAACACACGAACAGTTCGTCCTCAAACCAACAACTAATGCATTTAACACATTAACGGCCAGAATGATTCAGAAATCTCCCAGTAAGCTATTCCCCGTCTCGGTTAACTATACACCTGATATGTGACCCTGGATCACAGAACCAGTCTGGAGTCGCACGGGTATATCTGTGGCAATAGCCAACTATACATTGTATGGGTCAAAATTATCCATTTTTCTTTTATGCCAAAAATCATTAGGATATTAAGATCATGTTCCATGAAGATATTTAGTAAATTTCCTACCGTAAATATATAAAACATGTATTTTTGTGAGTGAATGCAGCACAATCGTGAACATAAATGCACAACTTTAAAGGAGATTTTCTCAATGTTTACATTTTTTTGCTTCTCAGATTC
>NC_136878.1:2743433-2762072 GCF_949152265.1 Phoxinus phoxinus | reverse complement strand
AGCGCGCCGGCTCTTAAAGGGAATGTGAGAGGACGCTCTGATTGGTTTATTTCACGTTACGCCCAAACCACACCTATGAGTAATGAAGACTTCAGACCAACACATTTTACATTTGCGTCGGTCCCCGGGATCCACCTACAAAGTTACTCGCGTTTCGCGTTTGATACTTACATTTCAGATCGTTAAAATAAGGCCCTAGTGTCCTGTATGACTGAGAACATAAATGATAAAAAGGTGCAGTGGTGAAACTATGGTACACATGCTGGTCCTCTGAACAGACTGAGATATGAGTTAATAACACGGCTGATGGATGCAGAGATACTGTGTATCGCAACTGCTTTGAGTGTCAATGGTGTTGCGTTGATAGGCATACGCCAAAGACACAAACTACATTTACATTTATGCATTTGGCAGACGCTTTTATACAAAGCGACTTTCATTGCATTTCAAGGCACACATTTACATTCTTATCATTTCTTGCTTTCCCTGGGAATCGAACCCATGACCTTGGCGTTGCAAGCTTCTACTGTTTGATCTACAGTACAGGAAAGCTACACATAAACTTCATGTAAACATACTTTGGTTACAATCCCTCAATGGTTGTGTAAAACAACCTCCTCAAAACAGCTCTGTTCACAGCGACCCATTTCCGGTGCATGTCTCTTTAAATGATAATGAGCAACTGCTCACCCCCCCCCCTCTTGTTTGAGGGTTAGTTGCATGTAATTATGCATCATTTACTGTTATTACTACGGTAAGTACATGTAACATATGTAACAAGGACACTGACAAAGGACACAAAATAAAGTGTACAATTTCTGTGTGTGTGTGTGTGTGTGTGTGTGTGTGTGTGTGTGTGTGTGTGTGTGTGTGTGTGTGTGTGTGTGTGTGTGTGTGTATATATGAGTGAGTGTGTGTGTGTGTGTGTGTGTGTGTATGTGGGTGGCCTGGTGAACCCATACATTATGGGGACACATTTTTTTGGTCCCCATGAGGAAAAAAGGGTATAAATCAGACTAAGAGATTTTGTTTGAAAATGTAAAAATGTAGAAAGTTTTGTGTGATGGTTTAGGGGAAAGGAGAGAGAATATACAGTTTTAAACTGAAGCGTGCGTGCGTGCGTGCGTGCGTGCGTGCGTGCGTGCGTGCGTGCGTGCGTGCGTGTTGTGTGTGTGGTAGGGTGAAGCGCGTCCAACACCACCGAAACAAAACCCTCGGATAGAATCCCTCAGATGATAGAAGTTCGCCACACACAGAGAATAAAACACACTCTAATAACTTCACTTGCCTATGAACTTCTGTATTGGGCTGATCTATTACAGCAAGTATCATTTACATACAGTATATTATGTTTTTAAAAGAAGTCTCTTCAACTCACCAAAGCTGCATATATTTGATCAAAAATACAGTAAAAATGCGATATAATATATTACAGTCTTAAACATCTGTGAATATATAGTAAAATATAATTTATTCCTGTGATCAAAGCTGAATTTTCAGCATCATTACTCCAGTCTTCAGTGTCACATGATCCTTCAGAAATCACTATAATATGATGATCTGATGATCAAGAAACATTCCAAAAGATTTATACTCCTAAATATATTGTATATTTTTAAATATATTAAAATAGAATGCATTGAAAAAAATATATACGAACACATATATACAGCACACACACACACACACACACGTAATACTAAACGTTTAAAGTCTTAATGGGTTTACAGAGGTAAACTGTGATATGAAGCGCGAGTGACGGGTTTCCAGTGTGACCTCGGGCTCAGAGAGAGAGAGAGAGAGAGAGAGAGAGAGAGAGAGAGAGAGAGAGAGAGAGAGAGAGAGAGAGAGAGAGAGAGAGAGAGAGAGAGAGTGTGTGTGTAATTAGCCGCTTCTTCCTGTGCTTTCATTCGCCACATGAAAACATTCCTGTTTTGATCCGTATCCTGTTATTCCATAAGATCCGTGAATCCGATCCGATCTACCCAAAGCACTTGATCACTAATAACCATTCAGAACATCGACAGCCGTTTTCACTATTCCTCTGCTTATTCTGAGAAAAACCTGTGGAATTTATTTATTTAATCAGGGACAGTACACATTAATAGTGCATAACGATATGTAAAATGCGCCAGATTTAGCCAACACTGGCAAATTTTCATCCGCTGTCCATCCGGATGGATTTAAACATGTTAAACTGAGCTGTGCATCAAGCGTTACGGTAACAGGAGTTTTTGCCCAGCAAAAGAACCGCTGTGCCGAGCTGAACGTTGGTTAGGAGAAGAGTTTTGAAAAAGTGACTTAAGTATTGAGAAATGTGTCCTAGCGACTGTAAAAAACTGTAATGGTTATGTATGTTTCCTGGTATCCATTATGATAATTGCATCTGATGTAAACGCTCCTTAAGACCATACAACGTTGATTTCAGGATCATTTCCAATCCAAAACATCCACAGGGAATATATATATATATATTATTTTCAAATCTCTCTCTCTCTCTCTCTCTCTCTCTCTCTCTCTCTCTCTCTCTCTCTCTCTCTCTCTCTCTCTCTCTCTCTCTCTCTCTCTCTCTCTCTCTCACTCACTCTCTCTCTCTCTCTCTCTCTCTCTCTCGTCTCTCTCTCTCTCTCTCTCTCTCTCTCTCTCTCTCTCTCTCTCTCTCAGTGCCACTTGTTTTCCCTTTGCAATGGATTCAGGAATTCCAGATTTAAAGGCACACTATGTAGAATTGTACCTTAAAGGTACAATATGCAAGATTTTCGCTAGAGGCGCTACATTCCAAACAACAACAACGTAGCTTGATGACGATGTGAAGGAGCGTGGCATGATGGGAACTGTCGTTTTTAACTCCACCGTGGATGTAAATCAGTCAGACGGGAATCGAAAAATCATATTTATGGATGAGCTAAAGTTCTATTTTTTATAAATGTTGCGTTTAATGACATGCTTATATCTATCTATATCTATATATTAACCGCAAGAAAAGTAAGGTTTAATACTAAATTGGTTATCATGTTACTGTATTTGTCGAATTCATTGTTGTGATAACGCTGCGCAGTTTTACGTGTTCTAAACCATTGTTGTAAAAGTGCATTCGAACACACACATCATTTGCCAAAAGACGGATTAATCTTTATGTATAACACAAGCTATATATATTTACATGGCCATAAACACCAGACGTGATAAACAATGTCAATAAACTAAACACAAGCCTAAAGCAATAATACTTTCCTTACATAAACATAACTATTACCGAATGCTACATTTGGAATATATAAAATTGACCCGTACGTTTATGGGACTTGTGTTTGTCGACAGAACCGGCTGCAGTCGGTAAAGAATAATTGTGTTCATAACGACTGCGCGAAACAAGCTAACGTTTGTTGCTTGATAGACGCTACAACTACAACTTCCGCATGTGTCCAGGACTCCGCGCAGTACGAGCGGACACCGAGGGTAACGCGGATATGACGCACTGACTGGCGACTCCAGCTCACCCGCTCACACGCACCGCTTCCTCGGTTAAAATCACAATTTTCTCACGATTTAAAAATAGTTGGAAACATTTGGGATATTGTAAGTAATCAACTTAACAAGATATATAACATTGGCCTTGTGATTTTGGCATATTTGAATGCACAAATATTACATATTGTACCTTTAATATAACAGCTTCAAAGTAATTTCGGTGGTAAACAAACTAGGGATGTTAACCGATGACCGTTTGACCGATGGTTGACCGTATCAACGTTAACCGATCAAAGTTGTGGGTAGTCGGTAAAAAAAAAAAAAAAGTGATCTCTAAATTAGTCTATTATAGACAGTGGACTAAACGCTACTTCAGTTAGCCGTCTCATTCCAAGATCTTTTTGTGCGAAGTGAACAAATCCCTCACACTCAATTTTTCATAACTCGCCCGTTTGTACTTAATAGACCAATAAAAACATTCGGCGCGAGGTCACAGCGTTTGGGTTCGCGCGCTCACAAGGTTTGCAAAAAGTAAAGGCTACAGGCTAACACACTCGAGGGTAGAGCCAGGGCAGACGACAGGAGGAAGCGTGCAGAGAAGAGTAGTGTGTGGGACCATTTCACCAAACAGAATGACACAGATGTAAGTTGCAACTTGTGTGATACAGCGCTCAAATATGAAAAATACATTACATCTACATTTCAGTGGTAACAGATAAGGTGATGATGATCATCATATTTCTTTATTATTGTTAGCACTACCTCAAACTAAAGCGGCGTCTCTTCGGTTCGCTGTCATTTTCTTAAATGAGCCGCGGCAATGTTTCAAATTAGCTTCTAATGCTAGACAAACGCCTTTATTTTCAACGCGATCACCTTGTACCCAAACCATTTCGAAACTAAGGAGCCATTTGTCCGCCGATTACATACAAGCTCCTCGGCGCCGCGTTTGCGGGACTAATGTTTTACGCATAGACAGTATGGTTTCGCGCTGTTGGGGATTTTAAAAAAGTGACGTGAGTGGAAGGGCGGCGCCGGCACCGTGGCCCGTGTGTGTGTGTGAGTGAGTGTGTGTGAGTGTGAGCGGGAGGCAGAGCGGCGGAGAGATGCGACAGAGTTGTGAAATTGCAGGCGCGGCTCGAAATGGCTGTTATTTCAAATAGCGTAGCATATTTTAAACTTATCGGTTAACCGGTTTCAACCGGCTAATGAGGCTCGGTGGTCGGTCAAGAATTTTTTTAGTTTACGCCATCCCTAAAACAAACGCCGCTGGAAAAACCCCGACAAATCTCGCGAGAATCACGACTTGCTTTACGGCAACGACGTCACACACATAGACATCATATAGATAGACGCCCTATCGACCGCTACTGCCTATTAGCGCGGTCGAGCCGTGGGGCCGCCATCTTAAACCGGTCACCCGCTCCACTCAGTGTAATCTGTATGGCAGGTGCAATGAGCTATCAGCGCATTTAATTAATCATAACTCACTGAAGACCGAACTGATTTTCACGCAGGTTTTTTTTCTGCAAATGTCATTCATGTAGCTATGATACAGGACACATGGTTCGGCTTATTTTAATATTCATAGTAGGCTTAACAGTAATATAATATTCTGATATAAGATATAAAGTGACCAGACGTCCAAAATCAAAATATGTGATGTAGGATATAAGGTATTTTATAAATCACACAATATAAATATGATAAAGGACACATGGTTCGGCATATTTTAATATTCATAGTAGGCTTAACAGTAATAATAAAGATATAAAGTGACCAGACGTCCAAAATCAAAATATGTGATGTAGGATATAAGGTATTTTATAAATCACACACTATAAATATGATAAAGAAGCAGTAACAGATAGTTGCAGTAAAGTAAGATATTTTAATAAGTTGTGACACACACACACACACTCGATTTGCGCATCGCCGTCATGTGTGTATTACACAGGTAAGTTAACATTATTACATTGCTTCCTGATATCACGTGCGCAAACACAAATAACCTATATTTGTATATGTTTATGCTACAGGGCCGTTGAATGCTTGTATCTGATAACCGAGAAGCTCTTGTAATAATTACTTTACCCATAGACAGCGTTATATAACTGACTTTACCCAACCTCTCCATGCCGAGTGGTGCAGTAAGCCTAGAACGTTAGCTGGCTATACGATTTCTGTACAGTAATATCAAAGATCCTTGCTCCTTCTCAATTATCTGGTAATATTCTATTCACAAAACACAACCAAAAGTACGGTAATGTTAAAATGTACTTGTGAAAAGTAATCCCGGGCCCTATATTGCGATGGTCCGCCGATTAGAACAGGACAATGCTCCACAGTGCTCTGGAATCTAACTGCTGCTAAGCAACGAAACTAGGAGTACGACCGGTTTAAGATGGCGGCCGTATTTCTCTGTGCCCAGCGGCCAATAGGGCATCTAGTCTCTATATAATATCTATGGTCACACACATTAACAACATATGAAGCACGAAGACACTTGCGCGCATTTCAGACGTGATACTCGACGATGGAGAAAGCAAAGTAACGCGGTCGGAAGAGACTAGGAAAAGGAAAAGAGAATCTGACCGCGTGAGGAACCGGACGAGAGTCACTCGGTCAGGCTTTCACTCGTTAGCGCGAGCTAAACATGCGACCGCGAGGCTGACCTGGCGATCTTGTTGATGGACTAGTAAATAAATCTCTTATTTGTAAACTTGTTTGCGTTCTATGTTGTATGTTGTTGCGCTTGCTTGTAGTATGTCATTTTTTTACGACGCTGTTCATTCATCCATTATATCAGACGATGTTGACTCCTGCGATTATCATGAGGACAGTTGTCGATATCTCACATAATTATAAATAAATAAGCCTAGAGGTTGTAAATAGTGTAAACGAGCACAATTTGCAAACTATTATGATAAACTGCAATAATCATGTCTAATGACGTACATTTAACTTTATTGATGTCATCTGGCATTTTGTAATGTTTACATTATAATGAAAAAACACAAATTAAATGATACAGTAGGCCTGGACTATAGGCAATTTACTTGTGATTTAGCTGCAATCATGTAAACACGTTATAAGCCAGCAAACGCGGTAGGCTACTTTATTATTGGTATTTGCGACAGTGCAAGTATTCCACAGAGACTCTAGGGGTCGCTGTTTGACAAAAACACAATTTCTACATAGTGTGCCTTTAAAAGCGAGTTCCTCAGAAGAGAAATGAAGGAGCCGGAACCGAGCGCAGGAATTCAACTTTTATAAGCTGCTCGTTTAATGTGGTTATGAGCACATCCACTGCTGAGAAACCAATGATATCACTCCCACCGTGTGTGTGTGTGTGTGTGTGTGTATACACACCTGATCCAAACACGGCGCTCTACAGCATCTGCTCTCGCTTTGAACTGAGTTTTACAACTTAAACACACACTTTCATTTGTGGATAAACTAACTGCAGCAGAAGTAAACAGATGAGTACTTGTGTACACGGCAGATCCCACACCGGCCACAGTCGGATCACTTACTGACACACACACCATCGAGGAATCATCGACTACGTTTACATGCACCCTCATAATGCATTAATAATGAGAATCGGGAATCACACTTTACCGCAGTACGTCGCTCATAATCATATAGCAACCATAATCAGTGTATGACACGTGTATGCCGATTTGAAATGGTGATAAACAGGCATTAATAATCGCATCTATTCCACTCTGACCAAAGTCATGTGCATTTTTGTGGAGCTGAAGAAACTATGCAGTATTTTAATGATTGAAAACATTCAAATGAAAAAAAAAAACCTGACTTATGATTGGATGTGAAAGCCAATGATTTCAATTAAGACTGATATATATATATATATATATATATATATATATATATATATATATATATATATATATTGCAATATTAATAAATACAGGAATATTCACCAGATGACAAGACTAGCTATATTTAGAAAGAATTACTTAATTACTTTTATTGGGGAGTGCAAAATACAAATATTTTTAAAAGCTGGAATATATATATATTGTGTGTGAGCCATCCTGTTAGGGCTGAATGATATCCATTTTTTTATTATTTGATTGTTTACACTTGGGTTTACTCTTTATAAGAACAAACATAAACCCCTTTCAGAAATCATAAAGTGATCCAAGTTTTTTCCATAAGCCACATTTATACTTGTTTTGACCAATTTAGTATAAAATAATAATAATAAACTTTTTATTTTAGCTTCATGCATTCTTTTTGCATCAACACTTGAATGTGAGTAAGATCATAAAAAAGCAACATTTTGAACAAAAAGCTGAGAAATTGTGCATCTACCGCTTGTTTCTGCTTCTTCTTCACCGGTGTTTTCATCTGGATTTTTAGTCTTTATTCAGAAAATGTGTAACAGCGCCCCCTACCATACAACAGTGAAAACACAGAAAGCCGGAAAATTCCGTCAATGGAGTAAATACAAATATTTTTCTTTTATAGTACAGCTGTACAATAACTTAATTTCTTCATTGTTAAACATTAAACAATCATTGACGGGTTGCCGGATGAATGCGCTGCCAGATTCACAGTGAAACTCATCCCTTCGCCAGTAGCGAATACACTTAATTAAATTGGAGTCTGCAATAAGCACTATGTCGGGATGACGGTTTTATTTCGGTATTATCGTGCAGCCCTAATCTCCATCCTTCTATGTATTATTTCTATCAATAGAAAAACTCACAAATGGACATCCGCTGCTAACACACACTCGCCACACACACTTTTAGTGCATCACAGCAACTCAAACTGAGCATGTGTTTGTGACTTACAGTCCGAGTCTCTTATAAATGTCAAAATCTGGAAACACAGCAATGTCTATAGGGTGAAAGAGAGTCTGGTCACGGCTGTAATCCACAGCACCGCCCTGTTATATGTGCGTATGACCAGCAGAGCTTTTAGCGTCTTGGCCTGATGATGAAAACATCTATCACAGTGCATTAGATTTAACGCATGAAGAAGCTAGATTGAAAAAGACTTGCAGTGAGCATCAAAAAAGAAACGCAGGCTCAGACTGCAAGCAAATATGATTTTTTGTATTTTTCATCTCCAAATGTAGTTTGAATCAGATTTGAAAAAATCTGATTTAATGTGTTTGTTTCAATAACTTTCAAAAACAGCCTTATTGTCTAAATGTCTTTTTTTGTTGCAGAAACAGGATCTAGTAGTGTTGGAAAATGTCAAGAGAAATTTGAATTACAAATATGCATATATTTAATCCAATGTATGTTTATTGAATGTGTAAACACTGCCGTTCAGAAATCTGGGGCCAATTTTAAGACTTTTTAAAATGTTTTTAACTACAAAACGACATATATTTGATCAAAAATACAGTAAAAACTGTGAAATATTATTATTATTTTAAACAGCTGTTTTTTTAATGAGAATATATAGTGAAGTGTAATTTATTCCTGAGATCAAAGCTGAATTTTCAGCATCATTACTCCAGTCTTCAGAGTCACATGATCCTTCAGAAATCAGTATAATATGATGATCTGATGCTCAAGAAACATTTATGATTATTATCAATGTAAAAATTGTGCTGCTTCATATTTTTGTGGAAAGCATTATGCATTTTTCAGGATTCTTTGATTAATAGAAAGCACTTATCTGAAACCGAATCTTTTGTAACATACAGTAAATATCTTTACTGTCACTTTTGATCAATTCAGTGCATGTTTACTGAACAAAAGCATAAAATAATGTACTGACCGAACACTTTTGAATGGTACACTTAAAAAAACATTTTGGTTTAACTTAAAAAAAGCAAGTTACCTTGTTGCCTTAAAATGTTTAATTAGTTGTAATTCAAAATTTGAGTTAATACAATGAAGAAGAATGGTTTAATAAACAGAAACTCAAAATAGTGTGTTATCTTCACACATTAGTTATCGACGTTGATTTGACAAAAGATTAAAAGTTGTGATAAATCGTGAAAATATTTTTTTACAGTGTGTCTCCAAACATGAGTTTACACTTAATGTAGGGGTTTAGGTCTTCATTTTTTTTATGAGCCTCCTGAATCCTGACCTAAACTTTTAACCCAAACCAAAGCACCCCCCCCCCCACTCCCCCGATGCGAGCCTCCAGCGCTCCCCGTCCTCTGACCCGCGTCCGTGTTGGCGAGCGCAGGCCCGGGCCTGATCCTGATCCACTGAGGTATTTCACCAGCAATTAAACAGCGGCGGATCTTCAAACACACTCGTGCAGCATCAAAGCAGAAACATCACGACAGTAAAACATATACGCCGGCGCTGCAGGGCCAAACCGACGGCGGACTCACATTCCCTGCGTGAGCAACACTGTAAACATCCAGTCTGAACAGTGCAGCTTTATTCACTGCTACACTACAGCTATGCAGCATTTTATGTTCTATATGAACTATTTAAACAATGAGCGAGTCAGGGTTATTATCATTATCTAAAAGTAAAACTATTAAAGCTACACTGTGTAACTTTTTTAGTTTATTCTTAGCTAAAAACACTTAGTTCTTTCAAAAATATATGTGCTCATTAATGTATATTTACTTCGTTCAAGTAATAAAGTATTCTCGTGAGTGTATAATATGCCATTGAAAATACATACGGGTGAGGGGTTCGAATGTCGGTCGCCATGTTGCCCCTCCATCTTGAAAGTACATTAGCCAAAGAGGGACATACCCGTTAATTCAAGCTTCGCCTTTCGCGTTTTAACACTCGATGGCACCGTGTCGGAGAAAATGATATAGCCTACAATGTAAACTTTGCCTTACGCTAGTGATGTCGTACAATATACAGAATAACGATAGCACTGATAAAAGTTACTAAGATTAGCTTGCATTCGTCTGGGAACCTGATAGCTGATGTTAGCAATGAAATGGTAAAAAAATAACGAAAACATAAAACTATTATTCATTTTACATAGATGTCATAACCTATATGTTAACTGACAAATAAAATTACTGCAAATTATAATAGTTTTCTAAAGTAACCTCATCACTTGAAGGAACACTCATGGACGAGGTCGAACTGGAAGCCATGTTAATCTTGGACTACATAGGCCACCGTAGGAGTTAAAACTAAATCGGAATTGAGAGGAACAGAAACTAATATTCACTGGATGGTCATATACCTTTTCACCGCTAGATGGGGGTAAAAATCACACAGTGTAGCTTTAAAAACATTTCTGATCATTGAAATAAATGCTAGTTAATAAAATAACATAAATATTAGAACTTAAAGTAAATGAAAATCAGAATTAAATCGTTTAAGTTGAAGCACAAAAATTATTAACTGGAAGAAAAAAAAAACTGAAACTAAAACTGAAATAAAAATAAATGAAACCTAAATTGCAATATTAAAAAAAAAAAAATGACAAAAGCAAATAAAATGGCTAATAATTTAACAAAAATGAACCTGCTAATGAATCTTATAAGATTTCTAGCACTGTTCACTGTTAGGTTTCGATTTTTTATCTGTTGGTATTTGATCCAATCCTTGATGCCATGTGTCTGAACAAGATGTCCAGGAGCTCTGGCAGAACATTAGGAGATACAAAAAAAATATTGAACGGACTCGCACATTTGGCTGATTATTGCTTCTGAAAAATGGTGGAGTTTTGGTCTGGACTAATCGGTCGCACCGGGAAAAAACATTTCGAGTTCTATAGACTGTCAAAAGTTAAAGAGAAGAGTGCAACACACTGATGACAGAAGGTGTGTGTGGTTGAGAGAGGCACAGCATCAGTCACATGTGTAAGTGAAGCGTTATCTATGGCTAAAATGTTGACGTAGTAAACTATGGCTACATTCACACTGTCAGTCCAAATCCGATTATCTTTGTATCCGATTGGAATCTGATGTAAAATTATGTCCACACTGTGTATCGCAACTGTTCAGATCTGATGTGTGTGTCCCATAGACAGTATAAGATGGACACAGCGACCACATGGTTTCAACAGAGAGAAGTGAAGTCCATTAGAAGCATCACTTCCTGATCGCCGGGCGAACTGCGCCGCCTCAAACTGAGCTTGATGACTGTAGATGTGACGTGTGTCTGACAGCTGTCAGTCTTCTAGTCGCTGTGCCGAGAGAAATCTGAATCATTCCTTCCGAATCTCTCAGAGACGGAGAGCGTGAGCATTAGCTGTCCATGAGCTAGCAGCGGGAGCAACTTCATCACTCTCTATGGGCTTCTCCCTTCACTTTATCAGACTTTATGCCTCCATGTCCCCCCGATTGCTTGCGAGCTTCTCCGCCGGTCTATACGGTAATATCTCGACTGTGTGACAGAGTCGCGTGGTTATGACGCAATCGTTAGGCTATTTTTACAAAAACTGCTTCTATGGGGCCATAGCGTAAGATACAAGGTAATGGAGCCTTTTATACATTGTCGTGTTTCTTTAGAAATAAATAATGGACAAATGGAGTCTTTAAACGCATCATATGTAAAGTTATTCGCTGTCAAAGTGACGCCAAAATGAATGGGAGTCAATGGAGTGCTAACAGCGGGTGATGCTCTGCTAATCAGCCCGCGGGGAAGCTTCAGTTTCCGGCGGATGGATTACCGCCTTGGTGTGTCCATGCAGCTCTTTGGCAATATAGCAATGACGTTGCGTTGATGGAGGGGTTTACATTTGCAATAGAGATGTTGTCTTATTTCAATTTTACAACATGGAAATGTGTAGCCGCCGCGCTGGACTAACGTTACTGCGTCTTGAGCGGCAGAACTGTAGGAGGCTGGGCTGCACAGATTTTTTTCCGCGCCGGTTTCAAAAATAATAATTTTCTGCTCGTCCGGCACTTTGCAAACACACAGCCTTGTTTCGGCAGCGACTCTCAGCATGTTCCCTATAACAACGTCTGACGTTTACATTTTACGTGGCGTGAGAGTAACATACCACACACAATCCGATCAGAGCGCTCAGACTGAAGCTGATGTCCTGATGTGTGATTTGAACAGGATTGTAGCTTGAAACGGATGTCATGTGCTTTTTTGGACTGACAATCTGAACGTAGCCTATGTCGGGATAAGAAATAGAAGGAAGAGTTGCAGTAAGAGCTAGAGAAGCTAACGTTAGCTCGTTTACCACATATTAAAGGGTTAGTTCACCCAAAAATTAAAATAATGTCATTAATGACTCACCCTCATGTCGTTCTAAGCCCGTAAGACCTCCGTTCATCTTCGGGACAATGCTGAATAAAGTCTTATTTTGTGTTATTTTTGGACCAAAACGTATTTTCAATGCTTCAAAAACTTCTAACTAACCCACTGATGTCACATGGACTACTTTGATGATGTTTTTATTACCTTTCTGGACATGGACAGTATACTGTATATACAGTTTCAATGGAGGGACAGAAAGCTCTCGGACTAAATCTAAAATATCTTAAACTGTGTCCCGAAGATGAACGGAGGTCTTACGGGCTTAGAACGACATGAGGGCGAGTCATTAATGACATTATTTTCATTTTTGGGTGAACTAACCCTTTAACTTGTTTGTCAAAATTTCGGGTTATTATAGTTTACTAAACTAAAAAAAAAACATAAAAAACATTGATGCTTTGAAATAAAATAAGCTATAGTTGCTAATGCAACATTTCTCATTTTCATTTGGTTTACTTTATGTACTAAAATAACAATTAAAATAAACTATATAGACATATTTAAAAAAAAAAAACGATATGAATAAACACTATAATAGCATCTCAACTATACTGTATACTGCATGATTGCCAAACTTTTGTAACATAACTTTAAAACAATCATTCAAAAGAACAGCAGCATATGTGCATATTTTTCAGATATCAGTCTTTTTAATAACGGGGGAGTTTTTGACGTTATTAATGACATTCGCAGTGATCGGATTCATCCGCGTGAGAGCCGATGCACACCGCGCGTGATTATCCTCCGCCAGTAACTGCAGTTGAACTCTTCAGCGGCTAGAGGGCCAGAAGACACATCTAGTGTAGTTTGAGATGGCAGTGTGTGTGTGTGTGTGTCCCAGAGTTATATTTAGAGTGGCATTCCTCAGAGTTCACACACACGCTGACACCGACGACCATCTGACATGTGAAAAAATGAGCGCACCTTCAAGAATGACACGAGACACAAACATTTTGCATTCCCAGTTTCCAAAAGCAGCTTCAATCACTCCGGCAGCACTACAGAAACACACACTCTCGCAAACACACACACACTCTCGCAAACACACACACACACTCTCGCAAACACACACACACACACACTCATCACTCGCATACACACTCTCGCAAACACACACACACACACACACACACACACACACTCTCGCAAACACACACACACACAGACACACACACACACACACACACACACACTCATACAGACTCTCGCAAACACACACACACACACACACACACACGCACAAACATCTGATACACACTCTCGCAAACACACAAACACACACTCGCACACACACTCACAAACACTCGCATGCACACTCTCGCACACACACACACACACACACACACACACACACACACACACACACACACACACACACACACACACACACACACACACACACACACACACTCTGAGTAGAGATATATGTGTTGTTTTGCAGGAACACCACCTGATGCTTTAATGGGATTGTTAGCGACTCAAGAGCAGATCTCCAGTCCACAGTGAGTGTGTGAGAAGTGTGTGTGAGCCGTTGGTGTCTGAAAACCAGCTCGAGGATCACAGGCACTGACTGGACGAGTGACCCCGGAATCAACGCGTCAATTACACCCGCAGGTTTTACACTGAATGTGTGGCAGTCAAATTTAAAAATGCAGCTCAATGTGCCACAATTAGAGAACAACAGGAACTATTATGCTTTCTACATTTCTTTAGTGTGTAATGTTGCTGTTTGCGCAGGAAAAAGTGTCCACAATATCAGTGTCAGTGTTTCTGAACATTGTAGTCTTGAGTTTCTTCCGGGAACGAACACGTCACAATATTCCTCATTATAATCATTCATACGCAGTATAAAGGGGCGGGGCCTGGTTGAGTTAGTTAGTAGTGTGTTAAACTGCACTGTAAACACGAATAAGTTGGCAAAACTCAAAATATTTAAGGCAATCGATCAAAACTCAAATCAATGAAACAGGTAATTTTACTTAAAATATATCAGTTCTGTGAACTTGAAGGAAAAAGAAAGTGCTAAATACTCATAAAAGTTAATTGGATGAACTAATTAGTTTAACTTAAGTTTGTCCTACTCAAACCAATTAATTATTTTGAGCGTTAGGGTTTGGTTAGGCGGGACATTTCCCAAACACACTCGAAGCGCTCGACCAATCACAACACACTGATCCAGCCATATATATCCATATATATATAGTAGTTTTTGTTGTACTGATTTTATGCTGATTTTAAAGAATATAAATATATATTTATTAGGGCTGTCAAAAGATTAATCGTGATTAATCACATCCAAAATAAAAGTTTGGATGTGAATAATTGCATTTATATACTGTATATACATTTTATTTATAAATTTATAAATATTTTATATATAAATATAACCAATTTTTCTTAAATATATACATGATTGTGTGTGTTTTGTTTTATATATATAAATAATTATACACAGAACACACACATACATTATGTAAACACAAACTTAATCGCGATTAATCTTTTGACAGCCCTAATATTTATGTAATGAGGATAACAAATTATTCATAGAAATTAGATAAAAAAAAAACAAAAAAAAAACATTAACATCTGAAAGCATTACAGTTATGACAATTCGGCAGAAAAAAACCTCACAATGAAATACTAAAACAAAACTAGGCTTCATTTTGTTCATGCTTAATATTTATTTTGTGGTGAAATATGACCCGGACATGTTTTAAGTAAAAAACCTAATACTTGACTTTAATCTTATATAAATAAATGTATTGTATTTGTTGTAATGCCTGGACATAATGCAACATATGTATAAAAATTATAAGAATAAAAAAAAAAACACCTGGATGCGCCACAGTAATATGAATTTAATGGAAAAATGTGACAATAAAATATAATAGACTTAGACAAAGTCTTAATTTTTTCTCATAATTAAACATTTTTTTACATTTAATTGTAATAAAAAAAATCTTAAAGGGGAAAAAAACGTATTTATCTAAAAATACTTCAGCCTCTACAAATCAACATTTAACAAGAAGGAACACACACACACACGCACACGCACACGCACACACACACACACACACACACACACACACACACACACACACACACACACACACACACACACACACACACACACACACACACACACACACACACACACACACACACACTCAGCTGCCCAGAGAGGAGATGTAGGCTCTTGTGTTCTCATCCATGTGAGAAGAGCTCGTTCCAATGGGAACACATCCCACAAAGTGTGCGACATAGTGTGAGTAACAACAACAGAAGACTTATCGCCCGCTGGGCCGACCTTGAGCTTCAAACACAACAGATGCAGCGCTGGAATCCACAACAACTGCACACACTGTTGCCCGGCGACAAATGGGCCAAAACACACACACACACACACACACAATCAGATATACACACTCCTCACAAAGACCTGAACGAGTGAAAGAGGAACTTTAAACTTATCAAACGCAACTAACACACCCTGACAGACTCAACATAAAAGACACACACACCCACTTCCTGTACGGCCATATGAATGCATTCCTACACCAATCAAAACGCTCTCTCTCTCTCTCTCTCTCTCTCTCTCTCACACACACACACACACACACACACTCTCTCTCTCTCTCTCTCTCTCTCTCTCTCTGTGATGGAGTGATGATGAGGGAGGTTACAAAGCCCTTTCTTCTCTCTTTATCGCACACAGTGGGCGAGCGAGCGTCCCTGATAACATCAGCCCGTAGAAAACGCTGATGAAAAAGAGCAGATGAGAGACGGCAACACACAATACAACTACATTTATATAGTTTATAATATACGCCTTACAACTGAAAGCCAAAGAGGAAGATGATACAGTAGTTTTATTTTGTTTAACATTTCATGAGTTGGGAATTAAATCTCTATATTTTCTGGGATTTTCTCGATAACAATAATAAGATGATAGCATCTTTTCCAATAATTTACATTGATTTTTACCTTTTATGGGCATTTTTACCTTTATAAAGCCATTTTTGATAATAATAAGACACAATATGGCTGTTACCAATCAAATTAAATCAGTATCAACTAAATGGATCTGTGCATTGCAGAGGACACACAGTTGGAAAGGTCACGCGTGACGTCGTTAAACATCAGGATATACACACGCAAGGACCATTTAAACAATAAACGGACACAAATACATATAAATATGTATAATATATTTTTTTTATAAAATGGCCGCTGGTTTCTCTAGATAATACTCTTATTGAAGCTGCACTGAGACTCACATTTGAACCTTCAAACCGTTGGTTGCCGTTGAAGTCCATTATATGGAGAAAATCCTGGAGCGTTTTAACTCTGTAATTTTACATTCTCAAAATCAGTCAAATATGTAAGGAATAATTGACTCCAGGCCGTTGAATTATTATAAAAATAATGCACACCTGAGGTGGTAATGCGGTCACGACGTGAAGCGGAGTTACACCTCGGGTGTGCATTATTTTTCTAATAATTCAACGGCCTGAAGTCAATTATTCCGCTTATACTACAGTTACCACACCTCGAAATATTGTTCAGATGATGTATTTCAAGACGTTTGTAAAGTTGTTGTCATTAAAACGCTCTTGTATGTAGGACTAATTCCTTGCGCATCTAAACCCATGCTCCGTTGCTAATTCCAGAACGTCATTGTAGAGTTAGCAACGGAGGTTTGAACCGCTGATAGCAGAGTAATGCTGGGGACACACTTCACCACTGACACACTCTCTGACTGTGAATGCAGCAGATTTTAAACACCGCTGTGAACACAGACTGAACGCGCTGAACACACGTGTATGATCAGTCATAAGTATCAAATTACATTCATAACTGGCCTTAGAGAGAAGCATGTGCGTCAATATTATTATTTATTTATTAATTCAATTCGTTTTAATTAATTCGTTCATTCTTTTTTTCTATTAGTGACAGTAAACTAGACTAATAAATGAAACACAAAGCCCTTTTAACAAGTATAGGCCTATCAATTTTATTTATTTGTTATATTATCTTCAATTACGAAAACCCGTGCAACAGGACTATCAATTTATTTAAATATTCAGTTTAATTTTCTATTGATTATGTATAGGACTGTAGGCTATACTTTATTTATTCAAATTAAACTGCATGTTTCCATTGATTGTGAAGTTAGACATTGGAAATTGCAGATCAAGCGCATGGGGCTGCGGTTTTTCTTGTTATGAATTGTATATATTTTCCGTTATTACGTTCACTACGCGAAGTGATATGGAACTGTAATGAGGTCAAGACGTGCCTGGAACTACTTTAGCCGTGCGGTTCCCTGAATATAATTGCACACCTCAGAACGTTCGTCAACCAATCAGATTCAAGCATTCAACGGCCCTGTAGTATATGAGTTGTCAAACTTTCTGTGATGGTTTACAGTGTGATGGTATTTTATCTCTTCACAGATCCAGAATATCCTGCAGGTCAGGGCAGGGGGGTCAATAGTTTTGATAAAGGGACCATAAAGGGACATTATGAAGGGAAAAAATATGAGATGAGATTGGACAAAAAAATTATTTGTCAATCAATGCTTTCACAATCTCTGGCAAATGTTCTGCATTCACCCGAGAAACTTTGCGAAAGAAAGAACACTTTTTTTTTTCTTGGGGGAACGCAAACATTTTCCACAAAAAACACAAAAGCATTGACATTATTTTCATGTCCCTTTATGTTCTTCCGCTATTCTGACCGACGGCTGAAACTTTGTATTGCACTTCTCATGTTTACCGTGCTTACACTTTTTTTTAAGATGAATCGTTTGTTGTATTCCTCAATCGTAAGCTTGTGTATACAGACAAGATATTTTCTAAACTATTCAATTCACATTTATTTCACAATACATATCATTTCAAAGCAGCTTTCAAAGTATGCATGTCCTAAACCCGTTTAAACATCTGAAATATGAATATGACCC
>NC_136878.1:2730933-2740933 GCF_949152265.1 Phoxinus phoxinus | reverse complement strand
CACACACACACACAAACACACGCACGCACGCACGCACGCACGCACGCACACACGCACACACACACACGCATGTACAAACATGCACATCAGAGCCGAACCCAGAGGACGGACCAATCACCATCAGTTCTCCTTAATGGATGTTTCTCCTGAGTTTGACTTCCTCTGCTCATGTGAAAGCAAACACTTCCACACACACTCAACTTCACTTCACAGTAATCTGAGTTCTCAGAAGTCTCCAACTTAAACTTAAACATTGCTCAACAAATGATCTGAGAAGCTGCACTGCTGTGAAAAGTGATTCATTCAATTTACTTAAAATATGAATTTTTTTTGCAAGCCACTTTCAAACACTTAAAAAGTTTTACTTTAAAAGTAAAAACCTAAAAGTCTAATCTATACGTATTTTAAGATCATTTAGTTTATTTCCATATTTCAAAATCAACTAGATGTTATTCATTTACTTATTACGTTTAATAAAATATATTTTCATAAAACATTAAAATTGCCTGAAAAAATGACCAGATAAGTTTTCCTAGTAACACAATACACAGTCATAAAAATCTACTGTTTATTACAGTGTATGTAATATGTATATGTAATATATGTAAAAGCAATAAAAAAGCAATTAATTAAATATTAAATATATTTAAGTAATTTAACTTTAATATAAATTAAAATGCAACAAAAACCACATCAAATTAAGATAAACTAAACTAAAATAGTATTTACATTAATAAATGATTTCTAATGCATTAAAATACATTAAAAAGCTAAAAAACCCTGCATAAAAATCTGAATTTTTCCCTCAATATACTGTTTTTGCTGAGTAAACATACAGTTCTGGGATCGAGAACATAACTTGTGTGATTTTAAAATACAAAATATCGAAATACAAGCAGCTTTGTCATATTTTTTTCACAGGAATACCAAAAATATCTCTCTGTATATTTCTGTCTTTCCCCCCTCACGGTCTGATGTCGTTGTATAGAAAGAAGCAGCACAGACTTTCTGATAAACATCTTATTCTTCATGATTACAGTGTGCACTCAAATCTAGTACTTTTTTAAGTTTAATTGTTTTTAGTTGTCATGTTTGTAATTGTTGCTTTCCCTTATTTACTCTAAAAATATGGTGCAAAAGTAGGGCTGTAAACGATTAATCGCGATTAATCGAATCCAAAATAAAAGTTTGTGTTTACATAATATATGTGTGTGTATTGTGTATAATTATTTTGTATATATATATATATATATATATATATATATATATATACATACACACATGCATGTATATATTTAAGAAAAATTTGTTATTTATATATAAAATAGTTCTATTTATATATAATATAAATCATATAAAAATATATGCAGTATATAAATGCAAATATTTCTCAAATATATACATGCATGTGTGTATGTATATATATATATATATATATATATATACAAAATAATTATACACAATACACACACATATATTATGTAAACACAAACTTTTATTTTGCATTCGATTAATCACGATTAATCAACTTAAAAGGTGAAACTAATATATTATATAGACTCATTACATGCAAAGTGAGATATTTCAAGCCTTTATTTGTTATAATTGTGATGATTATGGCTTACAGCTTATGAAAACCTTTTCACAATATTATAATTTTGAATTTGGAGTTTTCATAAGCTGTAAGCCATAATCATCATAATTATAACAAATAAAGGCTTGAAATATCTCACTTTGCATATAATGAGTCTATATAATATATTAGTTTCACCTTTTAAGTTGAATTATTCGAGTTTTATATTCACAGAGCATCAGCTCCGATCCTCATCATCATCAGGGACATCACAACAGTGATCACAAGCTCTGGTACATGATGGCACACACACTCTCCTGTGTTCACTTCTCCGCCGTGCTAACAGCACACAGGATTAGATGTGGGATGAAGGAGTGTTCCTCACAGTAAGTCCAGCATGTCGAGGCACGGGTCCCGTTCTGTCTGACTCACGTTCCCACAACACGACACAGAGAAACACTCGCTCCTTTCATTCCGTATGAAAACAGCGCTTTGTGGATTAAGCATTGAGCAAATATAAAGTCACCACGTCTTCTGGGAGCGTCCGTGATCACAATGAGCTGGAATCCGAGGCTCCTGCCTTTGATGGCTTGGCGTGGACCTCCGCACCGGGACGCAGGGGATGTTTGGATTGTGTGGGAGACTATGAGGAGTTTTGGGTAAATATTTGGAGCTCTTTTCATACCGAGACGAGCATCGTCGGACTAGTCCAGACTGGGACGCTTTATGAAAGGGACTTACATTATCCAACGGTGCAACCAGGAAACAAGTGCCTTTATATCCGCTACTGGTGCCAAAATAGCACTTACTGTACACTAAACCTGCAGTCGTTCCTGCACAGGAGATTGAGCAACTGCTCGGAAACGGCCCGTGATGTCTTCTTCACACCAGATTTGCATTTGATTTGATTGATCTGTGATGCAAATAGAGGAAGTGGCAATGCACGAGAGTCACTGTCACCGCACCGGCGGTTATTACAGTTAACCAAGTAAAACATACTACTAACTTATGTACTAAAAAAGTGAAACTGAAATAAAAATGTATACAATTGTAAAAATGTAAAAAAAAATTTATGTAAAAATTAATTACAAAAATTAATCAAATCTAATAAGAAAAAGAATGAAAAAGGGCAAAATACACAACTAAATTACTAAAAGTAAAACCATAAAAACGTGTTATTTGAAATAAAATAAATGTTAAACTGAAATCAAATATAAAACATGTGCGTGTGTAAATATATATATATATATATAAAATAACATACTTGCTGTGATAATATATATATATAAAAAATATGATATTTGTTTTAAGTTACTATTTATTTTACACACGCACGCACACACACACACACACACACACACACACACACACACACACACACACACACACACACACACACACACACACACACACACACACACACACACACACACACACACACACACACACACACACACACACACACACACACACACACACACACACACACACACACACACACACACACAAACACATCATATCAAATATAAAAAATTTACATCAATATATATATATATACAGATACACACATTAGACACACACACAATCATTGCTGTGATTATATATATATATTTGTTTTAGGTTACCAGTTTAAACACACAAACACACATACACACACACGCACACACACACGCAAGCACACACGCACACACGCACACACGCACGTATGCACGCACGCACGCACGCACACACACACACACACGCACACACACACACACACGCACACACACACACACACGCACGCACACACACACACACACACACACACGCACGCACACACACACACACACACGCACGAGCACGCACACACACACACACACACGCACACACACACACACGCACACACACACACACACACACGCACGCACGCACACACACACGCACGCACGCACGCACGCACACACACACACATATAATAAATGTTAGCTGAAATCAAACATAAAAAATATATATCAAATATATATATATATATACACATTAGACACACACAATCTTTGCTGTGATGATATATATATATGTTTTAAGTTACCATTTTAAACACACACGCACGCACGCACGCACGCACACACACGAATATATATATATACTGTAATAAATGTTAACTGACATCAAATATATATATATATATATAAATAAAACTGAATAAAAAAATTCTTAAAAACTATACAGATATACACAAAAAAATAAAACTAATAAAAATGACTAAAACTAAAAAAAAGTGAAACTACTTCAGCATTTGAATAAAGCGTGTGAGAGTGACTCTACAGTAACACTGCAGCGCGGTTGGGAAACACACTGTGATGTAAACAGTGCAATGATGTGTGTTCTGCGACTGTACACAAAACCGAAACATCACAACCATCAGACAACCAAAACCCCTCAATTTAGCCGGTCTTATGTGTATTTATACCGGCGGCTTTCTGAGAGACAGTCCAGGACGACTGGAATAGAGCGTTTCCATTAAAGTGCTTCAGATGTTCACTAAACAGAGCCGGATCCACGGCAGTAATCCAGCGAGGAGAATGTTGTGACCGAGGAAACACACAAAGGGAGAGAATGGAAGAAGGACTGTGTGCGGTTAGCTTGAGACGGGTTATTAACTCTGATTAGCTTGAGACAGTCTGGATGTGTGTTGATTGGCTCAGACAGCGTGACGTTCAGGGTGTGACGGCACGAAATAAACCCAGAAAATCTCTTTAGCTCTCGTATAAACCTAGTGAGCTGCCTATCTAGACACCACAGCGACACTGCGACAACCGTGATTGGCCCAAAATGAAAGGCAGCATCACATGATGTATCCTTATTGGAGAAGCCAGTCCTAGAATACATTGTGACAAGCTTGGCGAATTGGTCGAGTTATATCAGAGAAGAGGCTCAGTTCCATAAAGTCTATGACACGTCTGCCTGACTACAATATTACAATATTACAAAATATTACAAAAATAACTACAATATTCGACTGCTTTACGGCCAGTGTTGGGGAAAGTTACTTTTAAAAGTAATGCATAACAATATTGCGTTACTCCCTTAAAAATGAACTAATTGCATTACTTAGTTACTTTTTTAGAAATGTAATGCGTTACGTTACTTTTGCGTTACTTTTTTCCCCACCTGGGCTGGGCTTGTTTTTTATAACACAAAAGTTATATTTTTGGAACTTTATTTGAAGTGTAAAGTTATACTTTCAAAAGGTGATTTACCCTAATTTGGTACTTCTGAGATAATTTGAATTTATGTAACAGAAATTATGATACTGTGTGGTTGCAAAGACAGTGTGTGAAGCTGGATCATAACACAGATCTGAATATTCGCTGTGATCGTACTCATCAAAGTATTAATAGACAGACGAATCGTTGTCATCAAGGAATAAGATCACATGGGTGTTTGAATCGAGATCGTGATCTTTTAACGATTAATTAGCTCTACTAAGTTGCAAAAACATCTTTTAGAATTATGACTCTCAATCATAATATCATAATTCAGCTTTCATATGATGTATACATCTCAATTTTAAAAAATTGACCCATGTGACTGGTTTTGTGGTCCACAGTGTTGAGTGTGTTTTCCCATCATCAGTCTTACTTTATCCAGCAGGGGTTGGCACTGCGGCACGTTGCTCTCTGGACTCTCGAGTTTGACGATGCTGATGAAATCGGGTTCCTGACGCTCATCTTCACTGGTGTTACACAGAGACAACGGGTGAGACTGTAGAGAAACAGAGACACACATACACATTTGTGACTGAGATTGACCACAACATTCATTCAATAAATCCCAATGGAGATTTCAGTTCTGTCAGAATCTCACAATACAACTTTAACATAGTAGGATGTCCTGCTACTTTATCCTCTACAGTAAAAGACCTGGGTGTCATACTAGACTGCGACCTGTCTTTTAAAAATCATATTTCATATGTTACAAAAACTGCCTTTTTTCCACCTTAGAAACATTGCTAAGCTACGTAATATGCTATCAGTTTCTGATGCAGAAAAGTTAGTTCATGCATTCATGACCTCGAGATTAGATTACTGTAATGCTCTATTAGCTGGTTGTCCTGCATCCTCCGTAAACAAGCTACAGTTAGTCCAAAATGCAGCCGCTAGAGTTCTTACCAGATCAAGAAAATATGATCATATAACACCGATCTTATCATCTCTACACTGGTTACCTATAAAGTTCCGTATTAATTATAAAGTATTGTTACTGACTTATAAAGCCCTAAACGGCTTAGCTCCAGTCTATTTAACGGATCTTCTATCGCCCTATAATCCATCGCGCTCTTTAAGATCGCTAAATTCGAGGCTTTTGGTTATACCTAGGATATCTAAGTCCACCAAAGGAGGGAGAGCATTCTCACATTTAGCTCCAAAACTCTGGAATAGCCTTCCTGATACTGTTCGTTGCTCAGACTCGCTCTCCCAGTTCAAAACTAGATTAAAGACGCATCTCTTTAACCAGGCTTTCATATAAATGTTTTAATCTTACAGTTAAATCCGGCCTCTAGTTCATAACCGCCAGAGGAGAACTGGCCCCCGACTGAGCCTGGGTTCTCCCAAGGTTTTTTTTTCTCCATTGGGTCACCTGATGGAGTTTTAGATCACCATTAGGTCACCTGATGGAGTTTTAGGTCACCATTAGGTCACCTGATGGAGTTTTAGGTCACCATTGGGTCACCTGATGGAGTTTTAGGTCACCATTAGGTCACCTGATGGAGTTTTAGGTCACCATTAGGTCACCTGATGGAGTTTTAGGTCACCATTGGGTCACCTGATGGAGTTTTAGGTCACCATTGGGTCACCTGATGGAGTTTTAGGTCACCATTAGGTCACCTGATGGAGTTTTAGGTCACCATTGGGTCACCTGATGGAGTTTTAGGTCACCATTAGGTCACCTGATGGAGTTTTAGGTCACCATTGGGTCACCTGATGGAGTTTTAGGTCACCATTGGGTCACCTGATGGAGTTTTAGGTCACCATTGGGTCACCTGATGGAGTTTTAGGTCACCATTGGGTCACCTGATGGAGTTTTTCGTTTCCTTGCCACTGTTGCCTTTGGCTTGCTCAGTTGGGGATATTCAATTTAATGAATCAATCAATATTACTATTGATTAGCATTACCAAACATGGACGTTTTATTATTGTTTTATTTTAATACTGTGAAGCTGCTTTGATACAATCTGTATTGTGAAAAGCGCTATACAAATATTCTTGACTAGAATCTCGGCATCCTCTTAGAAATGTATTTCTGAATGTCTGTGATTCCAGACATAACACTTCTCATTTCAACTTTTACCGAATACTATTTTTCTCATTGCACTGCTTTAAACTGTAGATCACGGCACTAATGCCAAGGTCACGGGTTCGGTTCCCAGGGAATGCAAGCACTGATAAATCAAAAATGTAAACCTTGAATGCAATGGATAAAAGCATCTGCCAAATGCATAGACACATTTAATATCCAATTATTTAAGTATAAATATGATGATGTGCAATCTGCTCCATGCGACTACCCCCTGATACACGAATGGATTCAGATGAAGTCCGTCTTCTTGTATCTGAACACAGCAGTGAGTGAATGAAGTGAGTTGAGTTTGCGGCGGCTCTCTGATGTTAAAGCGGCAACTTCCTCTTCCTAGCATGTGGGCGCGCATTTGACTAATAGTTCCCTTATCAATGAAGACCAAAAGGCACATTGATGACAGAGAGAGAATGTTGAAACATTTCTAAAGTGGCAGGCGCTCACATTATAAAACTCATCAGCATAGCTCATGAATATTAATTAGGTGATGTAGCATTTGCCCAGCTTATTCCCTATATATGCGCACAATTGTAGAATTGAGATTTATTTATAAGTCCCCCTGTGGTGGAAATCAAGCATTTAATGTTGTTTATATGCTTTATATGCTTATACATATCTGCTTTAAGACAAACTTAAATGTTTCTAGATGTTTAAGTACATCTACTTATGTAGATTCACAAGTGGACAGCATTGCTGAGTATTTTCTGCTTAAAACTGCAGTGAACCAAAGACAGTCTCAAAAGCACGGTTTGAAATCACTGGAGTTTCTGACGTCACACACTACCTTGTAACCAATCAGATCAACGTGTGATCGTCAACGTGTGAGTGGAGGCGGGGCTCATTTGCATATTCATAGACCCACGCATACTAAATAAGGCAAGGGTGTCGAGTTACATTCAAGATATTTTAAGGCGTGAGGAATCATTTTTTCAAGGAAAAAAACTTTAAATATGTAATTTCGGTGATCAAAGATGAGTTTTAAGGGACACAATTATTGTCTAAAGGGGGATTATTAGTTTTTAAGTTGAAAAAGGCGGACATTTATATGTATATTGCTAATGGTTACATCCTTTTCTAGTATGAGAATATGAGATCTGTATTATCCAGGTGCAATGTTATGATGTGTATGTCCTAACACGGTCTTACTACAAACTCAGAAAACATGAAACCAGTGTGTTGTGAAAGTGCAAACTGGGACATAAACATGGATGCACTGGGACGCCTCCCCGAATAAACCTCCAGCAGTGGGAAGATTCCCGTGGGACACTTCTCACCCAGCGTCCCCTTCATCCCACTCATCCGAGCGGAAATCCCAACGAGAATCTGAGCCAGCCGGCAGGAGCGTGACATCAGCACCTGGCACATCATGAGTCATGATGTCATCCGCGCAGAAGGGCTGGTGTGTGTCAATCAAAACCAGAGACGACGGGAAGAGTGAGAAAAACAGAGGAGTGGAAATGACAGGAACCCTACAGTACACGCACACTGGAGCAGAAGAATCGTGCGTAATGCCGTCCTAAAGGTCAGAGGTCAGAGGTCAGGGGGTGAAGAGCGTGTGTTTGTCTTTAGTACGCTCTAAAATCACTTTCAATAGCCAATCAATAAATCATCATCATAAACACTGCCGTTCAAAAGCTTGGGAGCGGTATGATTTTTTATGTTTTTTAAAGAAGCCTCTTATGCTCACCAAGGCCACATTCATTTGAATAAAAAAAATAAAAAAAACAGTAAATATGTTTTTATTTGAATATATAGTAAAGTGCAATTTATTCCTGTGATCAAAGCTGAATTTCCAGCATCATTACTCCAGTCTTCAGTGTCACATGATCCTTCAGAAATCAGGATAATATGATGATTTAATGCTCAAGAAACATTTATTATTATTATCAATGTTTAAAACAGTTGTGGACAATCTTTTTTTTCAGGATTCTTTGATGAATAGAAAGTTCTATTTCATTTATTTAAAATATAATATTTTGTAACATTATAAGAATGTCTTTACTGTCAATTTTGATCAATGAATCAATGCATCCTTGATGAATAAAAGTATTGATTTCTTATACCCCCCCCCCCCCCCTTAAAAAATATATTTCTGACCCCAAACTTTTGAACGGTAGTGTTTAATGTTACAAAAGTTTTCTATTTCCGATAAATGCTATTCTTTTGAACTTTATATTCATCAAAGAATCCTAGATTTGTTTTTACATAACTGTTTTCAACATTGATAATAATCATAAATGTTTTTTGAGCATTAAATCCTCATATTATTCTGATTTCTGAAGGATCATGTGACACTGAAGACTGGAGTAATGATGCTGAAAATTCACAGGAATAAATTACACTTTACTATATATTAAAGTAGAAAACAGCTGTTTTAATTTTATTTTTATTTTTTTTGTATTTTTAATCAAATAAATGCAGCCTTGGTGAGCAGAAGAGACTTCTTTTTTTTAAATATGAAAAATCGTACAGACCCCAAACTTTTGATCGGCAGTACATCTGTAAATATACAAACTTAACGTCCGAGCACCTAAATTTAACAAATCCATTTCCCATAACTATATCCATAAAGAAATTGATACTTTTATGCATGGAACTTTTGAAAGATATATAAACTAGAGGGGGATGTGTGACCTTGCAACAAAAAGAGAAAGAGGGAAACTGTGAAATAATGTCTGGATCCAGTCGTCAGCCTCTGCAATCCCACAATCCTCCTCTCACGAATCCTCAGTAAAAGAGTTGTCATCAATCGTACTGACCAGCGGGAGCTTCTGGTCAGGCGTAAAGCTAATCATTATCTCTGGCCAGCGCATGCTAGCTCTCTTTACCATCAAGAGCCCGCCCAACACAGTCTATCATCTCCGCTAGGTATTTTTATCTCACAAAGGGCCAGAAGTCTAAAAACAACATCGGTTCTGACCCCAAAAGACACATCTTCATTTGGTTTCTTGAAAGACGGAGGCACTCACAAACAGATTATTGACAATAGCGTCTGTCTAAACCGCACGCCGGGCTGGGATGAGACGTCTCTTCTGTAGTGGCGTATAAAGACATTCCAGTGTCATCTCGACCACAGTCAGACGTCTAAAA
>NC_136878.1:2713433-2728433 GCF_949152265.1 Phoxinus phoxinus | reverse complement strand
GACATTATCAGGGATTTTTTTAAAGTGAACTACTCCTTTAAGTGGACTCGAAGAGCTGCAGACAATCTTACAGAGCCGACATGGACAAATAACATGGAGTATGTCTCGCATTTAAACCTGTGCTTTCTATCGAATCCTCACAGCGTGTGTAAACACCGAGGATGAGGACGTCACACATCTGTCCTTGTGCTCACTGAGGAATTTGACTCGATTCAACCGATTGACAGATGAATTTATGCCAGATTTGTAATAGTAAAACTATTTATTTAGCTGCACATGCACACTTACATGGTCAGTTGCAATCTGTTTTTTACATTTAGCAGTTTTTCCCCTCATTCTGTCACTCAAAAACTGACCGGTGACCCTGTAGAGAGCAGGACGGAGTCTGGAGAAACGAGCTGTGCGACGCTTGGCGAGGACAGGACTGTCACAACAGGAGCCGGCTCAGATTACAGCTCATTGAGAGCCACGGAAACACACACCATAATGAGCCCACCATAATGAGAGCCAGAGTCGGGCTGTCTGCTGACTCAATGAAAGGGATTAGAAGGTATTGTGGCGGTTTCCAAGAAGAGGAGAGGAGGAGACGTCGCAAAATGCAAGCCGGGGAACTTCACCTGCAGGACTCCACAGGATATTCCCCTGATGAAAGAAACGCTGAATGAGCCAGAGAGTCACGGCGGGAGAAACTGTGTCGTGCACGTTACTCTGGAGAGCTGTAAGACTGACTACTCCTGTTAAAAGTAATCAAGTTACTGTTCTAGGGTGCGTTTCCCGTACAACTATATCGCTCACTGCTTGACTACCAAAGTACGATGCATCGTTGGAGAAATCAACTAGCTAGTCACGACTGTTTCCCGAAACCGTATGTCGTAAAGTATCGTTCAACCACGTTGGTTTATGACGTCTCGCGTGTGGTGGACTAATAAATTATTTTAATTAATCTGTTTGAGATCGAATTAACGCTAGATTTTGTCATATAAGTTACAGACATGGCATCTGAAGACCATTTCTCATTTTTTCTCAGTTATTTTGCTTTATTACCAGACTCAATATTTGGCTCGTTCTTACACAGTAGAGCGCGTTCGCACATGCGCAGTCTTCAAAAACGGTGCTTTAAATCTCTTGACAAACTAGAAGACGTAAATTACATTTGTATGTATTCTAAATAAATAACACGGGTTGTACTGAATGTCAGCTTGCTTATTTTGCTAAAGAAAAGGATTTATTCAGTCTACATCTCATGTAAACTAGAAACTATGCTTCTAACCACAGCTCGAGAGCTGTCGTTGCAACCACACAAGTTTGCGATGCTGTTTGAGAACGCTCGTTGGAACGATGGTTTTGGGAAACACCAAATCGTTGAACTATGCGGATAACGACGGAACTTGCGACCATAGTTGGCTAACGATGCTTTCGGGAAACGCACTCCAGATCGCTTTATTTCAAAAGTAATTAGTTGCATTACTAGTTACGTTGCTAGCCTCTAGCAGCCTCTCAAAAAACAAAACAAAAACAGAACAACCTCTTTAGCCAGCTCATGAATTAACTTTATTGGGAAGTGCAATTTAGAGTAGCTATCTACTCTATCTCAAAACAAACATATTAACCCAGTTTCTTCTGACTTTTAACTCCAACTTTCACATATTTGTATATCTGCAGTTGATGCATTGCTCTCCGCGCACAATACTTTCTCGAGAAGTTTTACCGTGTTGTGTAAAAAGGTTGAAAAGGTTGAAAAGGTTTTCTCTCCCCCCCACACATAATTGACAATAATGTTCTTGTCCGTAGACAGAAATAAACTCAAAATAATGATTATCTATTTTGGAAATTCAGCGGTAGCGGTACGCGGTAAGTAATGCGTTACTGCCCAACACTGATCGTATATTATAAAATACAGTAGTCAACATTTGAAGTGGATCAAAACAAGATCGGGTATTGTTCAAGATTCATGTATAACTTTGATGAGAGGTTTTGATCCACTTCAAGTGTTGACTACTCTGCCGTGCAAAGGCAAAACGCCGTAACTTCGTATTTGGTAGAAAATGAGTTATTTATATTTTGGGGTCATTTAAGACCTCCTTTATCATGTGGATAAGTATCTTGAGTCAATTTTGTTGTTTTTTCGAGAAAATAATGTGTTGTCTTAACAGTAACTTCCAAAAGCCCATGAGACACCAAGGCAGAACACCGTAACTCCAGTTACCGCTCTTTGACTTTGTTGTGGAGCGCTCAAATTGCAAAAAGTTTTGTATAGAACCTGACACTAGAGGTCTTCAGGTGAACCCGTTGACCCGTTGACCCGGGACCCGACCCGGGACCCGTACGGGTTCGGGTCTATATTTTAAATGATCAGCCGGGTCCGGGTCGGGTCGAATCTATTACTTCGGGTCCCGGGTCTGTTTAACATTGTGTGTAATACCCGTGCGAGTCATCAAATCGCAAAAATGCGTCTTGTCACACTCATATTTAATATATTTTAAATCAGTAACATAATCTGAGGTGAACTGTCACATGAATGTTTACTTTGACACTCAAAATAAATTGCGTTAAAAAGCATATTTTAGGTTGATCCATCCAGCTAGCGCGCATTTTTGCAGTCAAGCGCGTGTCATGTTTCTATGGCAACCAGTTACCAGAGGCAGAGCTTCAGTGAGGGACAGCCAAACCGCGCTTTAGATTTTACAATGTCAATTAATCGTTTTGTTCAATCTTAAAGTTTTAGTGGTCAGATTCAGACTCGATGATGCAGAGCAGAGAGCACGGAGATGATAAATAACGTCAGCGCAGCGGCCATGGCACTGAACGAGCAATCGTTATTATAGTTCAAAAAGGCAAACAGCCAAAAGTTATTGTGCGAGTTAGCAGCTAACTCGTTTAATTTGTCATCCGTCACCGTGAGTCCGTGACATCATGTGGACTTTTGAAGCTGAAATAACAAGGATTAAGCTTGGACTTGGTGGAATAACGAGAGGAATAACATGGATAACTTTCTTGTCGGAGCCGAAGGATTGTAATGCATCACAGCCAGTCAGGTAACGTAACGTTACAAGGAAAGGATGGAGAGACTACTAACGTTACGCTGCTACGGCTCCTTAAATTAGGTAAGACAAAAAGTTGTAATTTTTCGCAACAGGTTTATTGACTTGTAATAGCAGTTTAAGGTGGAAAATGTGACAATCGGGTCCAGTCGGGTCTGTGTCTTCCCGGCAGTTTCGGGTCCAGCTTACAAAAATAATCGACGGGTCCAGGTAGGGTCTTGTTAGGCATTTATCGGGTCTGCACGGGTCCGGGTCCAGCTTTTGAAATAATAGTCGGGTCCGGGTCGGTTCGGTGTAGCAAATTACGGGTCCCTTCCGGTTCGGGTAAGAATTTTTGGACCCGTGAAGACCTCTACCTGACACAGTCAGAACGAAAAGAATAAATGAGATCAAATTTGAATTCATCATTTTCTGTGTTATAATGTTTTGGCGTAAAGGCCTGTGGTGATGAATAACTGTATCAGTGAGAGATTATTGCTTTAGTGGCTCTAACAAGCTCAAAAATGACCCACAATCCTCAGCTGAGATCAGGTGTGTGTCTGTGAGATCTTAACACCACTGGGGTATGAACACTGCAGACATTACACACAGAGAACATGCCAGATAGATCATGACACAACGTCAAATGAGTGTGTGAAAACACACTGTTAAAAAGAATACTGTCACACACACAATTTGTCCAGCAGAGGGGGTGCGCACGCACGCACACACACACACACACACACACACACACACACACACACACACACACACACAATAAAGATAATACAGTATAAAAATATGTGAATTGAACTACCAACTAAATGTCTGAAATGTTTTCAACTCTGCAGTTATCATAGGAGTGTGTGTGTGTGTGTGTGTGTGTGTGTGTGTGTGTGTGTGTGTGTGTGTGTGTGTGTGTGTGTGTGTGTGTGTGTGTGTGTGTGTGTGTGTGTGTGCTAAAAATAAGGCCTGTCACTACTGACGTCTTTCTCCAGTGTGTGGGAGTAACAGCAGATCTCTCTCAGGACCGAAGGCCCATAATCACACACTCGGAGCGAGAGAAGATGGTCATAAACTCGGTACACACACACACACACCATCCAAACGGCCACATCAAGGCCCGGATGCTTTATTGTTGTTTTATTTTGGAGTGTAAACACGACTCGCTCACACAAACAGACTCCATGGCAACCACCTGACCCCTGACGGCCAATCAATTACTGACGCTTAAACAACCGGACCATTAACAGCCTGTACTGGGAAACTGTAAAATCAGTTTTAGCCCACATGGAAAAAATACAGATAAAAAAAGTTCTCAAATAGCAGCAATCCAACTTGCGCTTCTGGTTACTGGTGTTAGCATCACTACTCATAATCGGGGATTGCTCAAATCACTGACCTCAAGTATTAAACAAATCCAGACAAATATTGTGGGATATGATTCCTGAACTCATGCTAGTTGTTGAGGAGAGGGACTGTTACTTTACCAAGTCATCAGCATTATTTCTGATTACTGTATTTACCGGAAAATAAGTCACACACACCTGGACTAAAAGACAAAACACAAAATACTGTTAATAAAACTAAATATTTACAAACCACAAAACTATAAATATGTATTTTAATTTCCCTCACTCCACAATAAATCCTATCATTTCAATGTATTTATAAAGCAATTAAAAACTGCCATTGACCAATGTGCTGTACAAAATGAAAAACCATTAAATAAAATACAGACAAAGACACAAGTGGACAACAGACAGATTTAACTCATCATTTATACGCCAGATCAAATACAAATGATTTTAACTTTGATTTAAAAATTGATATTGTGGAAGAAAAATACTGGTAAATAAAACAAAACATTACACTATAATTATGTATTTTAATTAATTAATTTAATTTAATTGTGTGCAGGACACTATAGTTCATAAGTGAGGAGAGCAAAATAAAGTAAACTGTGACATATTACACCCAAATGTCAAATCTACTTTTCCTGCAGTTCCTGGATGTCAATGTTGAATTTACTGTCGAATTTGAACCACTGAATTTGTGGAAGCGAAATAAAATTGACCGAAAATTGCCTGTTGAATTTTTTAAACAGTTTGAATATTTTGGAAGTGACATATGAAAGGTGAATATGGATTATTTCATTTTTAATAATGAAAATATGTTTGAAATGTTTTGAATTGAAATATTCACAGCTTAAATATGCAGCCATGTTGAATTTGAGCCAATACAAAAATGCAAGTCCTAAAAATACAATGCATTAAAATGCAAGCATGGTAAATGCAATGCATACTTTTTTTTCAAGTAGTGCAATTCAACAGGCTTTTTGTTTCAAAAACATTTGGCATTATTTTACTTCCATAGACTACCAGTAAAAAAATTATGAAAATTTGGGACCTAAAATGATTCAGACACTTAGTTTGAGCTGATCATGTGTTTTGTCTTTAATTGCTAATGCTCTTTTTACACACACACTGAACACAATGAAGCATTGCTGGGTCACTGGTTGAGCTAAACTGGTATTATCTAATTGTGTAGTTAAATTTACAAGCTGACAGATATTACACATAATTCATGTGTGAGACCGTCTAACAGAAGGATGGACAAAACCAAACAAAATATGAGATCTTGACATATTGTATTACCATTTAAGTGAATAAACTGTGATAGAAATGTTGAAGGAGTCTGAACACTTTTAGGTTTGACTGTATACTTTTTGTGGCCTATTGTATCCCATGTAAAACACAGTTGTGATGTAAACCCCCTGTGTGTTATTGGATGCAGCGGAGGAGATATCAGATGTTGTGAGTGGGTTTGTTGAGCGAGAGAGACACACAGATGGGATTCTTCCAGATGGGCATGGAGAATTGAGCGTCAGGAATGCTCTCCCAGTGTAAACACAGTTAGCCTGAGGAATGCTGTCGCCACGCTTTGAAGTCTGAAATCTCTGCCACAAAATCCCTTTATCCCAACAGACAACAGGGGAAGAAAAACATTCATTCTTCCTATACAGTAACAATCTCTCACAGAGTCAGTGATACAGTCGCACCTGTCTCTATCTCACAGCGAGGGCGTGCAGTTTACACAGAAACATACACAGTACACGGAAACATACAGCAACAGAGATTGTTTTGGCTTTACAGCAGCTCTAGAATAGAGAACAGACTGAGACTGCATTAGCAAACATGATCATGTTCAATAGAGATGATGTGATTGAGTTTGTGCTCCACCCAGAACACCATCGCAACCACACAGTATCACATTAGATACTCAGAATGCCCTAGCAACGCCCCAGCAACCAGCCAGACACCATCGCAACCACACAGTAACACATAAGACACTCAGAACGCCCTAGAAACACCCCAGCAACCAGCCAGACACCATCGCAACCACACAGTAACACATAAGACACTCAGAACGCCCTAGCAACACCCCATCAACCAGCCAGACACCATCGCAACCACACAGTGACACATAAGACACTCAGAACGCCCTAGCAACGCCCCAGCAACCAGCCAGACACCATCGCAACCACACAGTAACACATAATACACTCAGAACGCCCTAGAAACACCCCAGCAACCAGCGAGACACCATCGCAACCACACAGTAACACATAATACACTCAGAACGCCCTAGAAACACCCCAGCAACCAGCCAGACACCATCACAACCACACAGTAACACATAAGACACTCAGAACGCCCTAGCAACACCCCAGCAACCAGTTAGACACTATCGCAACCACACAGTATCACATAAGACACTCAGAGCGCCCTAGAAACACCCCAGCAACCAGTCAGACACCATCGTAACCACACAGTATTACATAAGACACTCAGAACGTCCTAGAAACACCCCAGCAACCAGCCAGACACCTTCATAACCACACAGTAATACATAAGACACTCAGAACACCCTAGCAACACCCCAGCAACCATCCAGAACACCATAGCAACCACACAACAACACATTAAACACTCAGAACGCCCTAGTAAAACCCCATCAACCACCCAGAACACCATTATAAACCATAACACATAAAACACTCGAACACCCTAGCAACACCCCAACAACGACCCAGAACACCATAGCAACAGCCAAGTGACACATCAAGCACTCTGAACGCCCTAGCAACACCCCAGCAACCACCCAGTAAAGCACAGCAACCACATAGTTACACATTAAGCACTTACAACACCCTAGTAAAGCCCCAACAACCATCCAGTAGACCACAGCAATAACCAAATGCACAACAATGCTTCAAAATCACTCAGAACACCCTAGCAACCACACATGAACACAATAGACACTATTAACACCCTAGGAACGACCCAGAACGCAGCTGAAAAGTAACATGTTACACATCCCAGAAACCGCAGAGCAATGTCATCACCCCAACATCAATGATGGGCCAGGCAGGCGCCACTGACATTTTTTTTTCAAGGAAACTAATATAAACGAATAGCTAAAATGTGAGTGTTTTAAAGCTTTTTAAAACCTAAGTAGAAAAAAAGTCTGGCAGCAGCAGAAGTCTGTCATGTTCTAGTGTGTCAGCACACAACACTCATGTATTAGTCTCAAGACAGAAGATATAAACAAATTTGAACAATGTTTATGAGTATATGAGTCCCCATGGCGATATATGAGAGGTTGTACTCCCCACTGAAGCTACTGCAAGTTATTTGGATTAAAAAACTTTTTCTTTCTTCATCTTTAAAGCATGTGACACAGACTCACAGACAGCTGCAGTCGCACTGGACACACACCAGCTTCAACAGGGCTTACATTTTCACAGCCTGGTGCTACCTCGCTCGAAAACAGCAGAGCCGGCGCCAGCAGACGAGGGCAGAGAAACGAACGCACAGGAATAAGAGTCAGCGTGAGGAAAAAATAAAAGGACCGCTCCATCTTCATTTGTGTCACGGGCCGTTCTGGCCGGCGTTCCGAAACCCCATCAGAGGCGGAGGGGAAAGTCATCATGATGAAAATCCCCTCCGCACCCACAGCTCCACATCATTCCGCTTTAAAGTGTATTTTTGACATAATGTGAAGCGTCTTGAGTCATGCTCGAGCCCGGAACCATCGGCCTCTCCGGCTACAAACACATAAACACAGGCCTGCCTCCCTCCAACTATACCACTGGATCCAGACGCTTGATGTTTCTCAGCCCTCTTCCCCCCTCTCCGGGTGAGCGGTAATTTAACGGTGCCGTCAAAATAAACAGTCTTAAATCAGGTCAGAAACGTCAAAACTGGTCATTCTGGTGATATGAGCACCAAACGGAAGGTAAAAATGTCATGATTAGTATAAAAAAAAAGAAGAACTGCATAATACATGGTTTAAACAGTCTTAAATCTGGTCAGAAATGTCAAATCTGGTCATCTGGTGATATGAGCACCAAACGGAAGGTAAAAATGTCATGATTAGTATATAAAAAAAGAAGAACTGCACAATGCATGGTTTAAACAGTCTTAAATCTGGTCAGAAATGTCAAATCTGGTCATCTGGTAATATGAGCACCAAACGGAAGGAAAAAATGTCATGATTAGTAAAAAAAAATGAAGAAGTGCATAATGCATGGTTTAAAGTCTTAAATCTGGTCAGAAATGTCAAATCTAGTAATTCTGGTGATATGAGCATCAAACTGAAGTTAAAAATGTCTTTGACTAGGAAAAAAAACCTTAAGAACTACATAATGCATGGTTTAAACAGTCTTAAATCTGGTCAGAAACGACAAATCTGGTAATTCTGGTAATATGAGCACCAACCTGAAGTTAAAAATGTCATTATTAGTAAAATACAACTTAATAACTGCATAATGCATGGTTTAAACAGTCTTAAATCTGGTCAGAAACGTCAAATCTGGTCATTCTGGTAATATGAGCACCAAACTGAAGTTAAAAATGTCTTTGACTAGGAAAAAAAACCTTAAGAACTACATAATGCATGGTTTAAATAGTCTTAAATCAGGTCAGAAACGTCAAATGGTCATTCTGGTAAAATGAGCACCAAGCTGAAGGTACAAATGTCTGACTAGTGAAAAAAACCTTAAGAAATGCATAATGCATGAAATGACTGTCTAACGTTCACCAATAGCGAAACAAATCATACCGTAAATCCACCAAAATGTGACAGGATTATCATGTGGTTTCTGCAGTTTTAAAACAGCATTAAAGGGGTGGTTCGGGATTTTGGACATCGGACCTCATTTTCAAGTTAGCCTAGTTGTTATTCATCAGTGGAGACAGTTTTCAAAAATGTTCATCCAGTCCTTCCAGTTGCATAGTTCGCCGATGCTAGGCTAGCGCGAGTCAACGGTATAAGCTAGCCTGCCATTAAAAACAGTTTTACCCACTCCAAAGTACACAAAAAGCAAATAAATTATAACGCCAGACTGTCGATGTAAATGTCTATTGAGAGAATAATGTTAGAAATCAAACTACCGGTACTCTTACATCTCAATGATCGCATTACATTTACAGGAACTAGTTTCTCAGCAGCGGCGGAATTATACTTTGCTCCGGTTAGTAGTACTGCGCCGAAAAGTAAACACAGAACAGAAGCGCGCACTACAGACGGGACGTCTAGCTAGCTAGTAGTAGCCTTGAACAACGATATTGAAAAACATTTGATTGTAAACTAAGGAATTGGCAACATGGTGATTCGTTGTGCATTTCGAAATTGTAAAAATAAACCAAATAGATGGTCATGCAAAAAGTTTCCACAAATTTCCATTGAGAGACCCAGAAAGGAACCAACTGTGACTTCTTTCTGCTGGCTTGGACAACGAGACAACGGCAGAGACTATTAAAGTTGCGAATTTGTAGTGATTATTTTAGACCACACGACTTTGAAAACCCCCATCATCGAAACGTTCATAAGTCACTGACAAGGAATGCAGTTCCAGCCGTCTTTCCATAAGCACCAACAGCAGATGAACAGGTAATAACTTTTGTTAGGCTACTAAAGCTATCTATGAAGCTAGTCCCTTTCATAACTGATAGAATGACAATAACAGCGTTAGTGGAGATAACGTTACAGTTCAATTTCTGCCCTTTTCGCATCCATCTCGATTAGTTCTTCGTCTGTGTATTCCGGCTCATACTGTACGGTTCGTTGAATAAAACACATTCCTCGTCTCCAAAGTCTGAAACATTGGCATGGCTTTCAAACGTGGCCATAGTCCTATGTTGATTTCTTAGTGAAATATCCTCTGCTTCTGTAGTGATGAGTGTCAGCGGCAGGTAAACACACTTGCGTCATGTGGAGACTCTCTCGGTTGCCTAGGTAACTTAATATCAGTCCGCCGCTGCTGTAGACTGTGCTAATAAATACAGGGAACAAAGTGTAACTATTGCAATGCAATGAAAGGGTAGTTTGATTTCTAACATTATTCTCTCAATAGACATTTACATCGACAGTCTGGCGTTATAATTTATTTGATTTTGGTGTACTGTGGAGTGGGTAAAACTGTTTTTAATGGCAGGCTAGCTTATACCGTTGACTCGCGCTAGCCTAGCATCGGCGAACTAAGCAACTGGAAGGACTGGATGAACATTTTTGAAAACTGTCTCCACTGATGAATAACAACTAGGCTAACTTGAAAATGAGGTCCGATGTCCAAAATCCTGAACCACCCCTTTAAGCTACTCAGGGTTGTGCATCTTTTCGAGGGTAAAATAATAATAGCTGTAACTGTCTCCTGTGGCTTATTGCTTAAATAATAAAAACACAAAAAGAGACTCGCTATGGTTTCAAGAAAGACTAGTGGTAAAATACATTTAAAGCCATTAAAATGGTTTTGACCTCAGTAAAAACCTATTTATATCTTGCACGGTTCAAAAGTTTGGGTTCAGTAAAAATACCATTTATACTTTTATTCATCAAGGATGCATCAAATAAATCAAAAGACAATAGAGACATTTATAACGTCCCAAAAGATTTCCATTCAAAATAAATGCTGTTCTTTTGAACTTTTTAATAATCAAAGAATCCTGAATTGAAGTTAAAATTTAAGTTTTAAACACTGATAATAATAATCATAAATGTTTCTTGATCATTAAATCATCATATTATACTGATTTCTGAAGGATCATGTGACACTGAAGACTGGAGTAATGATGCTGAACATTCAGCTTCGAATCACAGGAATAAATGACACTTTACTATATATTCACATGGCAAACAGATGTTTAAATTGTAATAATAATTCACAATATTTCCGTTTTTACTGTATTTTTGATCAGATAATTGCAGCTTCGGTGAGCAGAAGAGACTTCTTTCAAGAACAGAATTATTTTCCCGACCCCAAACTTTTGACTGGTATGTTTACTAAACTGGACGGCCAGTGAAATATCTTTTCTTAAAACAGCGTGCTGGCTTTTATTATATATATTTTCCTAATTGCTTTAATAGACATCATATGTGACCCTGGACCACAAAACCAGTCACATGGGTCATTTTTTTGAAATTGAGATGTATATATCATCTGAAAGCTGAATAAATATTATTTCCATTGATGTGTGGTTTGTTAGGATAGGACAATATTTGGTCGAGACACAACTATTGAAAATCTGGAATCTGAGGAGCAAAAAAATGTAAACATTGAGAAAATCTCCTTTAAAGTTGTGCATTTATGTTCACGATTGTGCTGCATTCACTCACAAAAATACATGTTTTATATATTTACGGTAGGACATTTACTAAATATCTTCATGGAACATGATCTTAATATCCTCATGATTTTTGGCATAAAAGAAAAATTTATAATTTTGACCCATACAATGTATAGTTGGATATTGCCACAGATATACCCGTGCGGCTCCAGACTGGGTCTGTGGTCCAGGGTCACATATATGCTTCCTAGTGAGACGTTTACGATGAGGAAATGCATTATGATAGACACAATTCCCGGCTGACAATAAAGTACAGTTTCTTTACAAATCTTTATCATTCTTTCAGACACGAGGATAGGCCAGAAATACTTCATGATTACTATATGACTACAAAGATCTCAGACATATGAAAACCCAGGCCATGACGTGTTCCTCCTTTACTCATTTCCTCCTGACATCTGTATTTCAACCTCTTCAAAGAGCTTCTCATCCGAGATTTATCTTGGGACATTCAGCCTTCGTAACAACACAACCAAAATCAGCAATAACAGAGATATTTACTGTAAAACATGAGCAACTTATGGATAAATCACTCTTAGACATGTGACTCATGGGGCCCTATCTTGCACCCAGCGCAATTGACTTTGAACACCGACGCATGTATCATTCCTATTTTGCACCCGCGCACAGCGGACTTTTCCCTCCACAGACGCACGTCGGTAAATTAGGAAATGAACTTGCGCTCGCGGGGGCGGTTCAGCGCAAAGAGGAGGTGTGTTCCGGCGCAAAACTTCAATGGTGCTATTTTCCAGTTTTAGAAAGCAATTGCGCCATTGACCAAGAAAAAAACAGTCTAAAGACAGTGGCGCGTTGCGCGTTAGTGATGTGGTATTTTAAGGGCGCGTGCTTGCCATAATGTTAACACGCATCCACTTTGATTCTCTAATATAAATAGATGCAGCAGTTTTCATTTTTGCAAATCATACATTATTACAAGGAAAAATATTAACACACGAGGGAAATCATTGGTATGTCCGTGAAGATGTGAAAAAGATCTATCTAGATAAAAAAAATAAAAAAATCTAGATTAGGCTACACATTTACCCAAATTATACGCCTGTTTAACCTAATTTGGGTGGGTTTCTCCCATCATCCCCAATGTCACTTCTCTGTCTTTTACGGCCCTGACGAGAACGTCTGTTTCCTCGGCTGTGAACCGCTCCTGGCGTGCGCAGGCAAATCTGCCGTTATAATAGCGATCTGCCATGGAACAAGCGCGCCGGCTCTTAAAGGGAATGTGAGAGGACGCTCTGATTGGTTTATTTCACGTTACGCCCAAACCACACCTATGAATAATGAAGCGACTTCAGACCAACCCCTTTTAGATTTGCGTCGGGCGCAAGAGTCATTTATCCGCCGGGAAAATAGCAACAGCGCCGGGATCCGCCCACAAAGTTACTTGCGCTTTGCACTTTGACACTTGCGTTTCAGATCGTTAAAATAGGGCCCATGGACTTACTCTTAAAAATGAAAAGCCTATGTAAGTTTTTGGCAGATCTTAAAGGAACAGTTGCATATCTGTCATCACTCACTCTCCCAAACCCGTATGATTTCCTTTCTTCAGTGGAGCACAAACACGTCATTTTGCTGATGGTTATTATGGTTATTTTCCAGTGAAATCTGGGACACGAGTGTGAACATTCTGATAAACATCTGCGCTTGTGTTTCAGTGGGAAATAAAGTCTGACAGGATAAAAGATAAACATAATAAACATTAAAAATGTAATAAATGACTTCATAAGTAATGAAAAGACAAATAAAATAAAGATAAATAAGTACGATTAAATAAACAAATAGACAAAATAAAGACAGACAAAGAAATAATAAATCAATAAACAAAAAGACATATATAGACAAAATATTAAAGAAATAAAGATAAGGAAAGGAAATTAATGGAAAAGGAAATGAAATGAAAGGAAATCGAAGGAAAGGAAATCGAAGGAAAGGAAATCGAAGGAAAGGAAATGAAAGGAAATGAAAGGAAATGAAAGGAAATGAAATTAATGTAAAAGGAAATGAAAGGAAATGAAAGGAAAATGAAAGGAAAGGAAATGGAAGGAAAGGAATGGAAATGAAAGGAAATGGAAGGAAAGGAAATGGAAGGAAAGGAAAGGAAAGGAAATGAAATGAAAGGAATGGAAAGGAATGGAATGGAAAGGAAATGAAATGAAAGGAAATGAAAGTAAAGGAAATGAAAGAAAATTAAAGGAAAGGAAAGGAAAGGGAAGGGAAGGAAATGAAAGGAAATGAAAGGAAATGGAAGGAAAGGAAATGGAAGGAAAGGAAAGGAAAGGAAATGAAATGAAATGAAAGGAATGGAAAGGAATGGAATGGAAAGGAAATGAAATGAAAGGAAATGAAAGTAAAGGAAATGAAAGAAAATTAAAGGAAAGGAAAAGAAAATGAAAGGAATGGAAAGAAAATGAAAGGAAAGGGAAGGAAAGGAAATGGAAGAAAATGAAAGGAAAAGGAAATGAAAGGAAATGAAAGGAATGGAAAGAAAATGAAAGGAAAGGAAATGAAAGGAAAATGAAAGAAAATGAAATGAAAGGAAATTAATGGAAAGGAAAATGAAAGGAAAAGGAAAGACCAAAATGATGGGGGGAAGGGAAGGAATTGTTATTATATATACAGTATATATAATATTACAAACACATGTAACATGTGTAATGTTTCTGTGAACTATTGCTGGAAATGTGTGTGTGAAATGTTGATCTGAGCATGAAAAGTCTGTCCGCCACACACGCGTGATGTTTGGGTTTCTGTGGATCACGTGAGCAAGTCTCCAGAAGTGTGTGTGCAGAGACTCAAACACTCACTGCCAATGGCAACAACCACACGGCTTTCAGAAGAACTGTGTGTGTGTGTGTGTGTGTGTGTGTGTGTAATCGTTCCTGCAGAGTCAGTCTCGTGTCTCAGAGTCTTTTCTTTTTCCATTCTGCGGCTGAAAGCAGATCAAAAGCATGAAAGTGAAGCAGCCAGGATCGGGATCGGGATCGGGAGGAACAGCTACAGGCTTCCAGTTTCATTCTCAAAACACCGTCCCGCTAACACACTCATTACAGCACAACACAACCAAGCGCTCGCAAAGGCTAAGATAACATCACACATCACATACAAATAAATAGAAAGACAAATAAAAATAATAATAATAATAATAGACAAATAAATGAAGAGAATGATTTTCATCTAGAATGATCATTTTGATTAAGCGTGTATAGTTAATTATATATAAATAGACAAATAAAATAAATAAATAAACACAAATAAGTAATAAATCAATAGACAAA
>NC_136878.1:2683433-2708433 GCF_949152265.1 Phoxinus phoxinus | reverse complement strand
TGCCATGATTACTTACAGTACAGGCCCGCATGCCTCTTCTGCAGGCAATGGAACAGGCCAGCGGACACATCCAGGTGACAGCAATCCATGGATGGTCTCGACATGCAAGGGGATATTTTGATCCATGAGCCCACGTATGCACAGTTGCCATGATTTTATGTGTTTACATAGTGTTTTTTCTATTATTTTTTTGCTTTATCTGAATTCATATTACTGCAATGTACAGTGCTGCAATGTACAATATTGAGTAGGGCTATTTGATTTTTTGGTTGTTTAAAAATTTGCCTCCTGAAAATATGCCTTCTGAATAACCAGTGAAAATCAAAGACTATAGTGTTTTATATAAAGTAGACTAGTGTGTTCCCCCTGATCTGAAAGTGTATGCATATGATGCAAGTGTGTGTAATTTTGTCATCAGAGTTATATTTTGACAAAGGAATGTTAGGTTTTGATAGCAGAGTTTAGGTGTTGATAGTAGAGTTTCAATTTGACACAGATGTGAATGGTATATTTCCCAGTGTTGTGTCATGTTTACTTGTGTGTAGAGTTTTGGCACAATGAGCGAAGTTTTGAAAAATGTGTTCAAGCAACGGGCAAAAACTGTATTATAAACAACTTTATTTCAAAAGTATAGTTGCATGTGCAAGTCATTTGTCAAGATATTATATAGTTCACTAAAATTGTTACTTGAAATTAATGTTAGCTGAAAAAAATACAGATTTATTGGTAACACTTTACAATAAGTTTCAATAGTTAAGGTTAGTTACTGTAATATTACATAACAATGAGCAGTATACATGTTACAGTACTTATTAATCTTTGTTAACATTAATTAATGAAAATACAACAGTTTATTGTTAGTTCAGGTTCATTATCTAATGTTAACAAATACAATATTTGATGTATTATTAAATGTTGAAATTAACATTAACTGAGATTAATAAATGCTGTTAGTTCATGTTTTAGTTAACTAATGTGGTAAGCTTTTTTTATTCTTTATTACTAATAATATATTACTACTAATAGTAATTCGTTTTTTTTTCAGCCAAGGCAACATTTCTCATTTTAATTTAACTTAATGTATTAAAATAACTCAAACTAAAACTAAAATAAAAAAATATTTGTAAAAAATCTACAAAAAAAATCGATTTGTAAAAAAAAAAGTAAACCAACAATGTTAAGATAAAAACTGATTCAAAATATTAATAAAAATAATATCCCAATCTAATCTCCCGCAGCGCTCATCAGTCATCACTGTCACTTTTTACCCAACCGTCCAATCACAGTAGAGGAGGGGCGGGACTAATACCACACCGACCAACCGCCGCATTCTGCTTGAACAAAGTCAACAGAGGACAACAACTAGCATAATAACAGAACAAAATAATTTAAAACAAGAGCCAGAGAAAATACATTACATTGTATCGACATTTTAATATAGAATCAACACAGAAACAAAATTATGTGTGAAACTACACTTTCGGGGATATTCGTTATCACAACGAGCAAAGCGTCTCAACTGCCAAATCACTTCACTTCAAGTAAGATTCATCAATGAACACATTAAAAAGTGGCTTATCAAAACTAAAGACTGGCTTGACTTCACCACAGGAAAGTCACAGACCTTTCTCAGTTCCAGCCAGAGATCATTTCTACAGTGTGTGTTTCTCCGAGCGGCCGCAGAAGAGCTGCTGACACAGGCATGCTTGACTTGATCAGGAGATTTATTAGACAAGGTTAACTAAGGGTTAAGTGAGGTTAAGATCACAAGGCACTGATGGGATTTGACCCTTTGACCCATTACAGTGACCGCCTTCCACACGCGGCCATAAACACAAGCAGACTGACAGGGAATCTGCCAACATTCATACACTATATGTCCATACAGAACAAATCATTTAATAATAAATCGGGCATCTCAGACTCTTGTACTTGATTAAATGCACATTTAACTGCAAGACAGTTTAAAATACTTTTATCTAATATATGCATATGCATTTAAAATGGTTTATGCACTAATATATCAATAAATACAAATTAGAAGGTGATCGATATTGGATTTTGTGGACTATAAAATGTGTTTATAGAAAGGCAATATGAAGATTGTGTATACCAATACCAATATATTGTGTCACCACAAAAAACGATAGCAGCCATTTTTTTTTTTTTTTACATAATTCAGGACTTAATTACCTACAGGTGACACTCAAACATTTTGAATATCGTGCAAAAGTTCATTTATTTCAGTAATTCAACAATATATTATATAGACTCATTACATGCAAAGTGAGATATTTCAAGCCTTTATTTGTTATCATTTTGATGATTATGGCTTACAGCTTATGCATAATCATCAAAATTATAACAAATAAAGGCTTGAAATATCTCACTTTGCAATGTAATGAGTCTATATAATATATTGTTGAATTACTGAAATAAATGAACTTTTGCACCATATTCAAATTTTTCCAGTTTCACCGGTACACAACAAAATACACCAGGACTCTTATTTTGAAATATCGATGCTTAACTTCTTTGATTGGAGACAAAATATGCACTCTTACATTTATATAATTCATCAGCAGAAGATCATAAGCAATCGCTTAAATTCACAGTATTTACTGATTTACCAGCGACGTGTTTTTACTTTCCAACATGCAGCGCTCTTCTCTTAAAGTGCCACTATTACGCTTTTCCAATATTCCCTTAAAATATCCTTAAAACCGAAGCCTTCTTTACGGTTCGTATCACTGTGTATCAAGTGCTGAGATTCAAATATGCTAATGGTCGTTTCATATCCAACATGTCAATCATAACAGACTGAGCCGTCTGACCAATCAGAGCAGAGCAGCTCTCAGGAAGGAGGAGTTTAGAGAGACTAGGGTTGCCACCCGTCCCTTAAAATACCTAATCATCCCGTATTTACAAGTAAGATGATGCGTCCCTTATCAAATCAATAAGGGACGCGATTTGTCCCGTATTTTACATTAGGCCCACATATAGTTGAATAAAAACATAAGGATTTTGCAGTATGGATAATACTAATAGCAAATATAAAGAAATCAATTTCGTAGTAGAGAAGCTCATAGCGTGATTGCATTTTAGTGTCTTTGTTTCTATAGCGACTGAGTCTCGTGAACATGCGCTGTAAACCTGCACGTGTTTTAACCCCTCGTGCGCTGGTCGGGTCTTTGACCCCAAATGACGTTTGCTGAAATAAATAAAAAATGATCTTTGTCCAAATGGCGTGAGACTTTGCACGGTTGACAACACTTTCTAGATCTACAGAAAAATGTACATAGATTTGAATAATATCTGTTTTTTATGTTAGTGTGGGGGGAAAAATTCACAATATAATATTTAATATTATAATATATATTATAATATATAATATTTAATAATATAATATTTATATAAATAAATAAATAAATATATTTTTTATACAAAAACGGTTAAAAAAAAGTAAAATTCACTTTATAAAAGACCCACATTTCTAACGTTCATGGATATAGATAATTTGACATGGTTTAGTGTAAGATTTTTGCCCATCTTTTGCAAAATGCCGTTTTAAAGGGGTGTCCCTTATTTCACTGAAGGTGGCAACCCTAAGAGAGACTGAATCTTCAAACCAACCGTTTTCAGACTCTTTGAGGAATTAAGTGATGTGCGCAGTATATTATGAGAAAATTCAAGTGTTTTTTGACATTTGGTGCATGTAAACCATGTAGGCGACCTCATTTGAACCTCAAATTTCATCACACTGAATTTAAGACTTTTTTAGGACCCATGGGAACCCCAGATTGATTCGTTCAGCATTAACACCTGTTCACCACGAGAACCAAACAAAAAAAAGATAAAGCATCGAGAAACCAAAGGAGAAAGAGCACATTTTTCCCGATGATGTGCACTAATAAGACCAGGAACATGCAAATGGAGTCAGACTTTAATGATCCGCGTGCTCTCGACTGGTTACACATGACTTTTCCCAGATTGACTACAGGCGATGAGAAATACAGTGTGTGCATATGCATATGCATGTGTGTGTGTGTTTTGGCATCTGGACAGAGTTTAGCAGCAGAGGTGCCAGAAACTCGTGTTATTCAAAAGGTTATGAAAACATACAGAAGCGCTCCCTGCGGCATTACTGTCCATAACCCAGCACACCACAGTTTACAAAGCAGAATAAACTCTCGTCACGCGACATGCGTCTCCGATGCCATTCTCTGTATTATGCATTTGGCCAAGACTATATTCATCTAAGGGGAAAAAAGAGGAGAAAAAACATTACACTGCAGTTCAAAAGTTTGGGGTCAGTACCTTATTTAAGAATATAAAGAATACCGTGTACTTTTATTCAGCAATTAAACTGATCAAAAGTGACAGTTAAGACATTTATAATGTTACAAGTGATTTCTATTTTGAATAAATTACACTTCTATTCAGAGAATGTCACGTAAATATGTTAAAAACTGTTGCTAATAATCATAAATGTTTCCTGAGCAGCAAATCATCATAATTATTATAATGATTTCTGAAGGATCATGTGACTCTGAAGACTGGAGTAATGATGATGGAAATTCAGATTTGATCACAGGCATAAATTATAGTTTACTGTATATTCACATAGAAAACATTATTTTATATTGTAATAATATTTGGCATTTTTTACTGTATTTTTGATCAAATAAATGCAAATCTGGTGAGCCGTAGAGACATTACATCAAACTTTTAAACGGTAGTGTATATTATAAGAAAAGAAAGAAAGAATGAAAGAAAGAAAGAAAGCAAACAAAAGAATAAAAGAAAGAACAAAAGAAAGAAAGAAAGAAAGAACGAACGAACAAAAGAAAGCAAACAAAAGAAAGTAAGAAAGAAAGAAAGAAAGAAAGAAAGAAGAAAGAAAGCAAACAAAAGAATAAAAGAAAGAACAAAAGAAAGAAAGAAAGAAAGAACGAACGAACGAACGAAAGCAAACAAAAGAAAGAAAGAAAGAAAGAAAGAAAGAAAGAAAGAAAGAAGAAAGAACGAACGAAAGCAAACAAAAGAAAGAAAGAAAGAAAGAAAGAAAGAAAGAAAGAAAGAACGAACGAAAGCAAACAAAAGAAAGAAAGAAGAAAGAAAGAAAGCAAACAAAAGAATAAAAGAAAGAACAAAAGAAAGAAAGAAAGAAAGAAAGAAAGCAAACAAAAGAAAGAAAGAAAGAAAGAAAGAAAGAAAGAAAGAAAGAAAGAAAGAAAGAAAGAAAGAAAGAAAGAAAAAAGAAAAGAAAAAAAAAGCACTAATACATTAAAGAAATAATGAAATAAAAAGAATGAACAAAAATCTGAAAGATAAAACAAACAAAAGAACAATAAAAAAAGATCTAAAAAGCATGAATGAGTGTGTTGTGTTCTGGTTAGTTCTGGTCAGTTCTGGTTAGTTCTGGTTAGTTCTGGTTAGTTCTGGTCAGTTCTGGTCAGTTCTAGTTAGTTCTGGTTAGTCTAGTTAGCCAGTGGCTGCTTGCATAAACTAGTCATCTCATTTGTTTCTTCAAGTCTGGTTCAAACCATTTGAAAGTCAGTTGGATAAAGAAGCCAGAGTGAGAATGATGAGCTAACTAACCGCTCGCTGGTCAATAGTGTTCCCAGAGGACACAGATCTGCTGAGACTAGTCCAGCTTTCCCATCATCCTCTGAGTCAGTCGGGCTTTGACTCGCTCGAGACCCTCGGGTGAGACTCATTCATCGGTGTCTTCTGCTGTGTGTGTGTGTGTGTGTGTGTGTGTGTGTGTGTGTGTGTGTGAGAGATCTGAATCCAGTCATGACGGCATGTGCGGTCTTGACACTCGCCCTAATTCAACCCGATTATCTGTGTTTCCACCACACCTCTTCAGCCCACGGTGTGTGTGTGTGTGTGTGTGTGTGTGTGTGTGTGTACAGCGTGATTCAACGTCTGGGTCTGGTGGAGGGAATAACTCTGGAGAATGGGAATGGGAAGATCAGAATTGAAACACGAGGCCTATAGATACACACGAGCTGATTTACACACAATCAAAACTGCAACTAATGCTGGAACTGTAGAGAGACGTGTGTGTGACCCTGCACCACAAAACCAGTCACAAAAATGTTTATATTTCAACAGTGATTTTGAGTTGAAACATAATTTAAGTTGATATAAAAACTGCCTTATATGCAGTTTAAATGTTTATATGCAATACAGCTTTTATTTAAGTGTTGATTATTAAATATGCCATTAAATTTGTACTATGACATTATTTTTACCTTGAATGTGTGACCCTGGAGCACAAACCCAGTCTGGAGCCGCACGGGTATATCTGTGGCAATATCCAACTATACATTGTATGGGTCAAAATTATCCATTTTTCTTTTATGCCAAAAATCATTAGGATATTAAGATCAGATTCCATGAAGATATTTAGGAAATGTCCTGCCGTAAATATATAAAACATGTATTTTTGAGAGTGAATGCAGCACAATCGTGAACATAAATGCACAACTTTAAAGGAGATTTTCTCAATGTTTACATTTTTTTGCTCCTCAGATTCCAGATTTTCAATAGTTGTGTCTCGACCAAATATTGCTATTATCATAACAAACCATAAAAATGACTCATATGACCGGTTTTGTGGTCCAGGGTCACATTTCTGGTTAGTAGACTGTCACAGATTGCAGAACACGCAGATTTCCCGTTGGATTTGTAAAGTAGATGAAAGGTCTGATTTCTGAGGGCCAGACAGACACAAACTGAAGATGAGATGCAGAAGCTCTCAAACAGATCATGACCACAGGGGACAGAGACGAGCTGGCGTCCCAGCATGCACTGCCTCGGGGAGTCACACACACGCACACACACACGCACACGCACACGCACACGCACACGCACACACACACACACACGCACACACACACACACACACACACACACACACACACACCTCGAAACCGTTCAGTCACTGTCTGGGGCACAACATTGGTGAAAATTATCCTTTAAAAGTTCAAAGGAAACAGTTCATAAACTACATGTAAAAAAAAAAGAAATGATCTTAATGGCGAAAAGACTTTTATTAATGAAATTAATCGTTTTATTCAGAATTCAATTATCAAAAGTGACCATGTATAATGTTATAAAATATTGCCTATTTAAAAATAAATGTTGTTCTTTTGAACTTTCAATTAACCAAGCAATCCTAAAATAAATGTAAATAAAAGCAGAACAACCGTTTTTAACATTGATAATAATCATAAATGTTTCTTGAGCATCAGATCATCATATTATACTGATTTCTGAAGGATCATGTGACACTGAAGACTGGAGTAATGATGCTGAAAATACAGCTTTGATCACAGGAATAAATTACACTTTACTATATAATATATTCACATAGAAAACAGTTATCTTAACTTGTAATAATATTTCACAATATTACTGTAATTTTGGTCAAATAAATGCAGCCTTGGTGAGCAGAAGAGACTTATTTCAAGAACATTAAACAAATCTTGCAAACCCCATAAGTTAAGGCCTTTATTGGACATGCACTTATCATTAAAACTTAATATTGGAAGATTTTTCTTTACTTTAGAGGTTTATTGAAACTGGACCCTGCTCGCTCTCTCTCTCTCTCTCTCTCTCTCTCTCTCTCTCTCTCTCTCTCTCTCTCTCTCTCTCTCTGTCTCTCTCTCTCTCTCTCTCTCTCTCTCTCTCTCTCTCTCATACATTTTTTTAAAGCAAATGTTTTTGCAATTGTTTAAGGCATAAAGTTCTCCTTTTATGTTAGATTTGAGATTAGCCTGGAGTCATTATAATTACCGTAACTTAAATAGAAAACCTTACAGTACAACACAACAGTCGTGGGCAAAACAGAAGAAAGTCTTGCTTTTGTGTCATTTTACAAAACTAATTTCAGTGGAACCCACAACGCTCTCCGGATATTACTACACACACACACACACACACATATTTCACATAGTTCTGTTGGAACTCCATGGAAAAAGAAACGCAGAGTATCTTGAGGAATGTAAAAGTGAAGCCCGAACATCAGAGGAGTAAGAGGAAGTTGACCAGGGTGGTTTCTACATCACACACACACACACACACACACACACACACACACACACACACACACACACACACACACACACACACACACTATCAAAGCAGATCACTATCCCAGCTGCCACTGTGAGGATGCCACAGATGAAACTTCATCTGCATGATCTATCACACACACACACACACACACACACACACACACACACACACGCTCTTACAGCAGAAACTACAGCTGCACAACAAGTGTAATACAAAACAGAAGGGAAAAACTCAAAAATATTTAGGCATACTATTTATGCATTTTAATTTATGTATATTACATTTTTTATTTAAATTAAACATTTCCATCCATTTGGGTTACACTGTTTTAACACAAACTACCCAAATCTGATCAGTAGCAGCCTTTGCTATGTTTCAGCCGTCTCGTTTGAAACAGGCCTCGGGACCTTGAAAAGGAAAACGACAAAAATCAAAACTAATAAAAAATTACCCCAAAATCCAAGATATGGTGCTAAAAGTAAGTATAGAATGGTGCAAAAACCAATCGTACAAGTTTGTTTTCAATATTTATAACCAATAGCACCCGAATATCAGCATGTTTGCAAATGCGACAGCAATTCAATAAACAAGAAGCTAATATTAGGTGATTACCATTTTTGACACAATATTGTCAATATTATCTGTTTTGCAGCCAACAGAAATAGATCGAAACAAAGACCGAGCACCAGTGATGTTTTGTTGCCGAGTGAATCTTAATGTAAATAAACAGGCACAGCCAAACTCACGAGACGTAAAGAATATTGACCACATTCAAATATTCCAACACAAATGTGCAGTTTCATGTTGACACATTTGAAAGGATCTCTGTTGAGTATTTTGATCCCATCACTGTAAATATAAAGTATGGAAGCTGGATTCTGCCACAGAATAAAACATAAAAAAGGTAATTGCGACTTTTTATCTCACAATTCTGATATTTTTTTCCTCAGAATTAAGAGATATAAAGTCAGAATTGCGTGATATAAAGTCAGAATTGCGTGATATAAAGTCACAATTGCGTGATATAAAGTCAGAATTGCGTGATATAAAGTCAGAATTGCGTGATATAAAGTCAGAATTGCGTGATATAAAGTCAGAATTGCGTGATATAAAGTCAGAATTGCGAGATATAAAGTCAGAATTGCGTGATATAAAGTCAGAATTGCGTGATATAAAGTCAGAATTGCGAGATATAAAGTCAGAATTGCGTGATATAAAGTCAGAATTGCGAGATATAAAGTCAGAATTGCGAGAGATATAACCCGCAATTGCGAGAAAAAAGTCAGACATTTTAAAAGATAATTGCGAATTTGCGATAATTGCGAAATTCTTTATTTCTCAGAATTGCGTGATATAAAGTCAGAATTGTGAGATGTAAACTCGCAATTGTGAGATAAAAAGTTGCAATTATCTTTTCAAATGTTCTCCCGCATCTGCACACTTCTGTTCGGGACACATCAGAAAGATGAAGCGGACTCCAGCGGATCTGCCTCGGGCGGACGGGGGTTTGAGAGATTCATCATCGGCTGTCAGCGAGAGCCCAGAGCAGTCCACACATCACAAGCTTTCTGAAACTCATCTGCCCTCAACTTTAAATGCAATCTTCCTTCATTTACACTCTTTAAAGGAGACACTTGTGAGGTGTAATGTTAGTTAAGGGTTCTTGCAATAAAAACAATCTAGCGCTAGTCGCACTTTATATTTATTTCGTTTAAGTTTTCCATGACCTTTAGAAATAAACAAGATGTTTTGCTACTGTAAGACATTTATATGTAAATAAGCACTATTATAACTTCACTGCATGCAATAAGTCTTTTTCTATATAGACACAAAACATCTTTACTATAAAATTAAATTTCCACCTTTACTGCCCAGTGAAAAAGATACAGTACTAATGCTAACGCGGGGCATGTTGTCACACTTTCCTGCTTGACAAAAACATACATATGGACCACAAAACCAGTCACATGGGTCAATTTTTTTTAATTGAGATGTATACATCATATGAAAGCTGAATAAATAAGCTTTCCATTGATGTGTGGTTTGTTAGGATAGGACAATATTTGGTCGAGACACAACTATTGAAAATCTGGAATCTGAGGAGCAAAAAAATGTAAACATTTAGAAAATCTCCTTTAAAGTTGTGCATTTATGTTCACGATTGTGCTGCATTCACTCACAAAAATACATGTTTTATATATTTACGCTAGGAAATTTACTAAATATCTTCATGGAACATGATCTTAATATCCTAATGATTTTTGGCATAAAAGAAAAATGGATAATTTTGACCCATACAATGTATAGTTGGATATTGCCACAGATATACCCGTGCGGCTCCAGACTGGGTCTGTGGTCCAGGGTCACATATTGGGTCATAATCGAGTTCTGACTGAAATCAGGTCTCTATGACTATGATCAGGAGTGTGAAAAATCATATCAAATCAATCCACAATCTACGGCCAGTTACTGTATTTTTGCAGTCACAACAGAAACATGCAGTTATATATCATAACAAAGGCTTTTAGCTGAATTATATAGAAAAACAACTATAAAACAAGACAATTCTAGAAAGAGCAAAAAATACAAATGATAACATTAAAAAATATTGCTTTGATATTAATAATTTGCATAACATCCAAATATGTCATAACATAAACTGTGACAACATACCTTAAATAAATATGAAAACTTAACACAAAATATTTGTATATACTGATAACACACTTAAAATCCTTGATTATATTGCTGTAAATATCACTCTAAAGGTGTGTTTACAGGACAACTAGGGATATGAACAATTTGGCCGATACCGATAACCGATAATTCTTTATATTTGAAAGCCGATAACCGATATATTGGCCGATAAATCTAAATCCATATTTTTATATAATTTTTGAGAGCATCTGAAGTGTCTCATCTGAAGGAAATAATACATTATGTATCGACTTTAATATATATCGGCCATATTTTCTTATCGGGCCGATAACGATAACATTTAAAATGAGAATACATCGGCCGATACCGATATGGTGGCCGATATATCGTGCATTCCTACTATATTTTAATATATATATAAAGATTCTGCATGTAGTGATGATGCTAACAAAGTTACACTCTAAAAATGCTGGGTTATTTCAACCCAATTTTGGGTCAAATATGGACAAACCCAAACGTTGGGTTAAATTTAACCCAACGGCTGGGTTTGTCCATATATGACCCAAAATTGGGTTGAAAAAAAACAGCATTTTTTAGTGTGTAAAATGTAGTTTTTCATCCATTTGCTTTTGAATTGATTCAAAGAAAATCTTTCCATCAAACTTACTAGTGTTTTAATCAGAGAAAAAAATAATAAAAGTCATTATGTTCACAATGTTGCTTAGTTGTATATTGCCACCAAAATACCTGGTGAATATTAATTTCGACAACGATGCACTCAAAATGGAAATTGCGTTTTTGAAACGGTGTGTGTACAGACGACGATCCCCGTTCACACGGATCAGAGAAATAAAAAGACAGCAATATGCAAAATTTCTACAGTAATACCATATTGTAATCTACTCCGAATCTAAAAAATGAAATACTATCATCATATCAAAACAATTAGATGTAACTGAAGATGTAGCATTGATCATGTAACATAAACTGCAGTGAATTATAAACAGTGGAGAGAGTCATTCTTGTTTTGTAAAGACATTTCACAAAAGAAAGCCTTGCATAATGCTCCTGTTGTCAGGGGTTTTTAGGTCATTGTTTCTATGAGTCATAAAGTGTGTTTGTCGCTTGTATAAAAAATAATAATAATAAAAAACCCTGTAAACATACTTTATCAGTATAAAAAATGTAATAAGTATTATGCAATCATTTAAGACATTTATAACATAAAGGTTCTTTAAAAATGAGTCCGGAACCCTAGAGTTCTAGAACCTCACCGAGTTTGTTTCCCGCATTAGAGGACAGAAAAATTAATCCTAATTTTAGGGCATTTCCAAACTGGGTGTTCATGCAACACACAAGAGCACTTCTACTTCTAGAGAAAATAAGCATGTGTGTATTTGGACTTTTGACTCTAAACCTCATAGTTGCTGATATATAGACCTGTGACAGCTGCAGTGTGTGTGTGTGTGTGTGTGTGTGTGTGTGTGTGTGTGAGATCGATCTCGTTTTAATTCAACCCCAAGATTTTAGGTTTATATATATATGAGGAAACGTGTATATCTTATCTAATAAATTAAAAATAATAATTCTCTTTTTTTACTGTTTTAAAATTATTATTACCATTTTGTATATTTTTTAATAAACAAAGTGTGTGACTGAGTGTGTGTTTGTGGGTGTGTGTGTGTGCGCGCGCGCATATGTGTGTGTGTGTTTGTGTGTGTGTGTTTGTGTGTGTGTGTTTGTGTGTGTGTGTTTGTGCGTGCGTGCATGTGTGTGTGTGTGCGCGCATGTGTGTGTGTGTGTGTGTGTGTGTGTCTGTGTGTGTGTTTGCGTGCGTGTGTGTGTGTGTTTGCGTGTGTGTGTGTGTCTATGTGTCTATGTGTGTTTGCGTGTGTGTGTGTGTATGTGTGGTTGCGTGCGTGTGTATGTGCGCGCATGTGTGTGTGTGTGTCTGTGTCTATGTGTGTTTGCGTGTGTGTGTGTGTGTGTGTGTGTGTGTTTGTGTGTGTGTGTGTGTGTTTGCGTGTGTGTGTGTTTGCGTGTGTGTGTGTGTGTGTGTGTGTGTGTGTTTGCGTGTGTGTGTGTGTGTGTGTGTGTGTGTGTGTGTGTGTTTGCGTGTGTGTGTGTTTGCGTGTGTTTGCGTGTGTGTGTGTGTGTGTCTATGTGTGTTTGTGTGTGTGTGTGTGTGTGTCTATGTGTGTGTGTGTGTATGTGTGTACAGAGAAGGGTTTTAACGTTGAACTCTGTGTTATCTGCTCCGAGGTCCATAAACGTCCTCGCACAACATAAACGTACATTTAATCGTAAAAGTCAACAACACTAAGCAAACATCTCTAACCGACACAGAAACGCCTCATCGCACAGATCAGGCGCCACTTGAATTAAAACAAATCCTTTGAAAATTATTAATAAAATCACATTTGGCAAACCAATAAAAGTGTCACACACACATCTCAGAACATGCAGTATATCTGACCAGGACATCTGTCCAGTCGAGAACAGAGAACCCACATGACCTCTCCTATCTTATTTCCCATGATTCCCAGCGCTTGGAAGAGCGCGGATCAGATGAAACGGGTCAGAAGCTCAACTCGTCGTTTAGAGGACTATTTCAGGACACGCACATGAACGATAAACAATATAACAGTGACTTCCTGCGTTCTAGTCTTTAAATCTGCTACGGGGCTGTTTGGATGTCGGATTGCGGTAAATCATTGTTTATAACCGGAAGGTTCACATTACGACACCACGTCTGTTTATATTGCTCCGTTTATCATGCATCTCGCAAACAAGTCATGAGTCACTGTTATTAGCAAATCTCAAGATCAAAAGAGAAGAATGCATTAAAAAGAGACGCATTTTACAATGTTCTGATCTTTACAGAGCAAACACACTACGGGTGTATACGGGAAATGCGTATCGTACAAAGATATTGGCATTGGCCACATCCATTATTACATATTATACTAAACCTAAACTAATCTTGACAAACTATATATCATTTGAAAGCTTACAATCTCTAGTTTACATATTTGGTGACTGATTTTCTAAATACATTACAGAGCCGCCGTAATTTATCAATTTGCAACAAGAATATGTTCATCCTCCTAAGGCGTGTTCAGACCTTTATTTTGAAATAGTGATGAACATGAAAAATCATGAAAGAATGGTAGAAACCTCAGTTTGTTTTCATGCCAAGAGTTCAAAAGATAGCATCCATTCAATTCTTTTAGAAAAAAAGGTCTGAAAATGTTTTAAATATAAAGATTAGTTCAGCATTAGTGATGTGGCGGCGAGCTATAATGCACATACGTGATCTTTTGTGTTTCTTAGAGGTTGAGTTCATTTCAAAATCTGCCAAACTTCCAACACTACTTCTGAATAGGATGTCTACTTCATAAATTGTATGAACATTTTAAAAATAATGGTTCAGATCACTCAAACAACATATGGAAATGGTGGCGCCCTTATATGGGCAGTAATGTCCACTAGTGGACAATCAACTAGTAATCCTAGTTGCATTATATGCCAACAGTGACAGTTCAGAAATTGGGAAAAAGCAATGCAAACTTTTCCCCCCAAAGTTTGCATGCCTCTGACTCATCTACTGAAAGATTAAAGATATCGAAAATATAGATTTTTGCTCTTATGAACAAACCTTTCGTTTGGTCTCTTCATTGTAAAGGCCCTGTATGGTTCAATCCCAGAGATATGGGGATCTTGTGAATAAACTGTTCAAATTGCACACATTTTCAGAGGTCAATCTCATGATCTTGTTTCCTTTTGTCAAGAAATATTAAAGATACATTAATTTCCTTTTAGATTCTCGTTCTTAATAAACGTTTCTGTTTAAGCTGTATAATCATTTGTTGATTAGTTTATTTTTGACAAAACATACTATATATTTTACATATGAGCAGAAACTGGCTAACAAAAGCTTATTTGATGTCTATTTTACAGTAAAAACGTTATAGTCTATCCAAAACTAATCACAACTAGTAGCAACAGCGCGCATATGTGCCATTCATTCATCACACACAGAAATGCGGTTCATATTTAAACAGTCTTTTTGCGGTTTACAGATACTATTCCATATCGCGATTACAACAAAGCATATAAGAATAAAAAACGTACTACTAATCCTCAACTGGATCCATTGCTCCTCGAAGTGAAACCAGCACTTCTGAGGTAAGTTTGCACAGTACATTCATCTGATGAAACCTGATGTGTTTTATCGAGCTGATGTGGCCGGTTTGCATGTTTGCATGTATTGCCTCAGATCATTTGCGTTTGAATAGCGCGCGCTCTCCGTGGGCGTGGTCACATTAAAAGATAACGAGTTATAATGAGCTGAAATGAGAACTCGCTCTTTTTATATAGATTACATAAACAGAGAATATTTGTTTTAGTTTTGAATTAGATCATTTAAAAGTACACACTTAAATGATTATAAATCATATATATATTGCTCATGCCTGGGTGAAGAGTATTCACTGAGTTTTGTTTATGTTTAGAGACGTGCTCTAGAAAAAAAAGTTCACGGAGACGGAGAGGCAGAAAGCACACCCTGTTTAATTTCTTTATTTTACAAAAGCACAATGTTTTATTTCGATTGTAAGTGGACACATAAAAAAGTAGACATTTAACAGCTTATTTGTTCATATTTCTTAAGTCTGTACGACCAAAAATGACGGGAGTATTTTAAGTCTATTTTGCTGCTATGTCAAAAAAAACTAGCAAAACGCGCCGGCGCGTTTGCTGACCACAGAGGGTTAAACTTCACACATTTTCAATGGTTGAACACCAGATGTGGTGTATTTTGGATGTTAACTATTTCATGGGCTCTTTCTTCAATTGTACTCTGCACACTGACAATAAAGCTGAATCTAATCTAGGCTAAATCTAATCTAATCTAATCTAATCAGTTGATGTCGATGTCTGATGCTCAGAAATTGAATGACTTAACAGCCTGACCGATATATCAGTATAAACAACACATGTTATCTAACAGCATTGCTGAGTATTTTCTGCTTAAAACTGCAGTGAACCAAAGACAGTCTCAAAAACACGGTGTGAAATCGCTGGTGTTTCTGACGTCACACACTACCTTGTAACCAATCAGATCAACGTGTGATCGTCAACCAGTGGATCTCTGAGTGAGTGAGTGAGTGAGTGGAGGCGGGGCTCATTTGCATATTCATAGAACCACGCATTCTAAATGAGGCAAGAGTTACATTCAAGATATTTTAAGGTATTGATGTTTAAATATGTAATTTTGTTTTTTTAAAGCTAAAACTCTTGCCTATTAAATACTTAAATGAAAAGTACTTATTTACATGCAATTATTTACTCTTGATTTTTAACTTGACTGACATAAAGAAAAAGAAAAAATGATTCACATCCACTGAATGAATCAGTTTGAAACAGTCAGATTCATGAAACACACGTGTTAAAAACTGAAGACTCAATGCAGTGAAAGTGAAGCCCTTTTCAGGACAGGACTCGTTTTCAAAGCGATGTTTGAGTTACAATTCTTATCACTCGATCTGTGATTTCATGTACCGCCGATTCAGACGGGACGAACACGAGTGAGTGTTTTCTGGATGTGAGCATGTGCTCTGCTTATGTGTCTTTACTGATATCATTTTGATTTTCTACAAAAAGCCCTACTTAAAGGGATACTTTGAGTATACACATGAGTTTTATACCGGTGGAACATAAAAATTCCAAATTAGAATTAGAATTCAAAATTAGAATATTGTGAAAAGGTTTTCATAAGCTGTAAGCCATAATCATCAAAATTATAACAAATTAGGGCTTGAAATATCTCACTTTGCATGTAATGAGTCTATATAATATATTAGTTTCACCTTTTTAAGTTGAATTACTGAAATAAATGAACTTTTGCACCATATTCTCATTTTTCCAGTTTCACCGGTACATGCAAAGGTAGTGATCCTTGTTTTATCAGACTGTTTACTTTTTAAAAAGTAGCAAGATTGTAAATGTCATAATCATTTGTTAACAAACAAGTATTAATTACTTCACTGAGCTCATTGTTTCTGCATTAAATTATTACATTGTTTAAATTAATAAATGTTTCGCTAACTGTGATTTTGTATAGAAGAGGTTATTTTTAATAAACTTGCATCTAGACAAGTATCGTTCCTGACACTGATATTAAAATGAGCAGTCTTTGCAGTTTCCATACATTACATTTTTCTGTCGGATACCATCCATATTGAAATGAAATGAAAGCATGCAACATATTGGTGTGTAATATCGCAAAATCACAGACAATCGCATTTGGACGGGATTTGATTTCTCGTAGAGTTTGTCGGAAAACGGTAGGTAATTTGCCAGAAAAAGGTAGGTAATTTGCCGGAAAACGGTAAGTGATTTGCCGGAAATCGGTAGGTGATTTGCCAGAAAACGGTAGGTAATTTGCTGGAAAACGGTAGGTAATTTGCCGGAAAACGGTAAGTGATTTGCCAGAAAACGGTAGGTAATTTGCCGGAAAACGGTAAGTGATTTGCCGGAAAACGGTAGGTGATTTGCCAGAAAACGGTAGGTAATTTGCCGGAAAACGGTAGGTGATTTGCCGGAAAACGGTAAGTGATTTGCCGGAAAACGGTAGGTGATTTGCCGGAAAACGGTAGGTGATTTGCCAGAAAACGGTAGGTGATTTGCCGGAAAACGGTAGGTGATTTGCCGGAAAACGGTAAGTGATTTGCCGGAAAACGGTAGGTGATTTGCCGGAAAACGGTAGGTGATTTGCCAGAAAACGGTAGGTAATTTGCTTGAAAACGGTAGGTCATTTGCCGGGAAACGGTAAGTGATTTGCCGGAAAACGGTAGGTAATTTGCTAGAAAACAGTAGATAATTTGCCGGAAAACGGTAGGTAATTTGCCGGAAAACGGTAGGTCATGTGCCGGGAAACGGTAGGTCATTTGCGGGAAAACGGTAGGTAATTTGCCGGAAAACAGTAGGTGATTTGCCGGAAAACGATGGGTAATTTGCCGGAAAACGATGGGTAATTTGCCGGAAAACAGTAGGTGATTTGCCGGAAAACGATAGGTAATTTGCCGGAAAACAGTAGGTATTAAGTAATTTGCCCTGGAAATACACTGCAGGTTGTGTGAGGGAAAAAAACAGACATTGCAGAATCCGATGGGATTCAAGTCACAAAGTACGCATGAGAAACACCAATATCTCTAACAGCTACAATCCCTGTCTCGTGTCTGAGGACTCTTATTTTGAAAAATATTCGACTGGACTAAACTCCATTCCCTGAGATCTTGTTGGAGACTTTATTGTGAAGGCGAATGGGAAATAAAAGCCTGTCGATAGCAAAGTAAAGAGAAAGGCCTGGCACATACGAGACAGCGATAAGAGATGACGGCTGATAAATCACAAAGGCTTTTCCCTGCCAAGAGCCACAGATGAGAAGGAGATATGAGGAACGAGAGAGAGGGTGACATGAAAGCTGGAGATGAGAACGCCGTGTGTTCGGCAGGCTTCAGTTGTTCTCTGAGCGACGGCCTGAATGTGTAATCTAGTGTGTTTCAGCTTTCCTGACGGTGCTGAACACACGGAGAACACGTCAAGCATCTGCAAGACGACACACACACACACACACACACACACACACACACACACACACACACACACACACACACACACACACACACCGTGTGACCGATCATCTACACTACTGTCGGTGCTGAACACACGGAGAACACGTCAAGCAACTGCAAGACGACAGACACACACACACACACACACACACACACACACACACACACACACACACACCGTGTGACCGATCATCTACACTACTGTCGGTGCTGAACACACGGAGAACACGTCAAGCATCTGCAAGACGACACACACACACACACACCGTGTGACCGAGCATCTACACTACTGTCGGTGCTGAACACACGGAGAACACGTCAAGCATCTGCAAGACGACACACACACACACACACACACACACCGTGTGACCGATCATCTACACTACTGTCGGTGCTGAACACACGGAGAACACGTCAAGCATCTGCAAGACGACAGACACACACACACACACACACGCACGCACACACACACACACACACACACGCACGCACACACACACACACACACACACACACCGTGTGACCGAGCATCTACACTACTGACGGTGCTGAACACACGGAGAACACGTCAAGCATCTGCAAGACGACACACACACACACACACACACACACCGTGTGACCGAGCATCTACACTACTGGTCAAAAGTTTGGAATCATTTTTAGTGGAAAACGTGATGCAATTAATTTTTCTGGATTCTTTGATGGATAGAAAGTTCAAAAGAACAGCATTTATTATTAATAACCTGCAGCCATGAATGACCCTAATAAACACAGACAATTATAGAGATTAACGACGGCTAATTGTAACGGACGCCTGTCGATTCACTGATTAATCATGACACACTGCTGGAGTGTGTTTCATGTGCATAACAATACCTATAATAAAACCAAAAATAATATTATAAAAAAATAAAATTATAATTATAATTTTAAATCAATAATTTAAATCACACACACACACACACACACACACACACACACACACACACACACACACACACACACACACACACACACACACACACACACACACACACACACACACACGTTGTGTTTTCAAGTTCCATGCATAATGGTTTTTATACTGTACATACTGTATATTCTCTCCCCTTACACTAACTCTACCCATCACACACACTCCCGACCCCTAAACCTACCCATCTCAAACACACACACACTCACTAACCCGAGCCCTAAACCTACCCATCTCTCACACACACACACACACACACTAACCCGAGCCCTAAACCTACCCATCTCAAACACACACACACACACACACACACACACACACACTAACCCGACTCCTAAACCTACCCATCACACACACACACACACACACACACACGACCCCTAATCCTACCCATCTCACTCTCACACTCTCACACACACACACACACACACACACACACATACACACACACACACACACACACACACACACACACACACACACACACACACACACACACACACACACCCGACCCCTAAACCTGCCCATCACACACACACACACACACCCGACCCCTAAACCTGCCCATCACACACAAACACACTAACCCGACCCCTAAACCTACCCATCTCACTCACTCTCACACACACACACACACACACACACCCGACCCCTAAACCTACCCATCACACACACACACACACACACACAAACCCGACCCCTAAACCTGCCCATCACACACAAACACACTAACCCGACCCCTAAACCTACCCATCTCACTCACTCTCACACACACACACACACACACACACCCGACCCCTAAACCTCCCCATCACACACACACACACACACACACACACACACACACCCGACCCCTAAACCTCCCCATCACACACACACACACATACACACACACACACACACACACACACACACACACACACAAACCCGACCCCTAAACCTACCCATCTCACTCACTCACACACACACACAAACCCGACCCCTAAACCTGCCCATCACACACACACACACACACACACACACACACACAAACCCGACCCCTAAACCTACCCATCTCACTCACACACACACACACACAAACCCGACCCCTAAACCTGCCCATCACACACACACACACACACACACACACACACACACACACACAAACCCGACCCCTAAACCTACCCATCTCACACACACACACACACACACACAAACCCGACCCCTAAACCTGCCCATCACACACACACACACACACACACACACAAACCCGACCCCTAAACCTGCCCATCACACACACACACACACACACACACACACACACACACACACAAACCCAACCCCTAAACCTACCCATCTCACACACACACACACACACACACAAACCCGACCCCTAAACCTACCCATCTCACACACACACACACACACTCACTAACCCAAGCCCTAAACCTGCCCATCACACACAACTTTCTGCACTTTTACATTTTCAAAAAACATCTCTTCGTACGATTTCTAAACTGTTTTCCTCATGGGGACCAAACAAATGTCAGATATTACCATCTCTGTGAAGACATTACGTCCCAATAATGTAGGGTTTACCAGGACACACACACACACACACACACAATTACAAACACATCACCTGCCCTTATAGGCACAGAACACACTAGACTCTCGGGGGCCAGAACGGGAGATAGTTGTGGATAAATGCACTGATTGAGGAATATCTGATGTAGAGTTTATCCTAAACAAGCCTTCATTGTAGAACACCATCATCCGGGGTCTGTGTGTGTGTGTGTGTTTGTGGCCAGCAGGAGGCATGATCTCACACACACACACACACACACGAGCGCTGATGTCTTAACCGCTCATACACACCACAGTTACTAGCAGCTCATTACACTAATGAGTCTGTCATCGGCGGAGCGGGTGTAGTATCGCGAGTCACTAACACCGCAGCCGCTAAACTGTTGTGGCACTTGTGCTGATGACGTTTGCTCTTCAAACTGAGCAACAGTGATACACACTCTTATCAGAGTATCAGAAGATCAAGTCCAAACCAAACAGAACGAGCCCTCATCATCATCATCATCATCATCATCATCCCGTTGTTTATCTGTGTGTCGTGGTTCTCCAGCAGCTGCTAAACTCGGCAGATCGTGTTCAGGACAGCTGGAGAGGAGCGGAGTCCGGAACAATGGATGCTAGCAACAGCAACCCGGCTGTCCGAGACCAGCAACGATTAAACACAACGTCAAAAACACAATTTAATTTCTTAATTAAAGGGGTGGTGGATTATGATTTCACTTTTCTAGCTGTAGTTAGTGTGTAATGTTGCTGTTTGATCATAAACAACATCTGCAAAGTTACAACGCTCAAAGTTCAGAGTAAAGGGAGATATTTGCTTTTAAAGAAATCGCTTTTTAAGGACTACAACAAACGTCTGGTAGAAACTACACGACATTCCTCCCGGGTTAGTGACATCACCAACCCTAGAATTTACATAAACCCCGCCCCCTGAACACGATTATTAGATTATCATGACAGAATATGCTAATCAATGACTAGAAGATAACTACACATAATCTACATAAATTCATCAACTAACCATTCAGAAATGTCCTGTTCTTCTACATGTTGTCACTTCTTCTTGAGTCTCTCCATCAATGACTACGTTTACATGCAGCCAATAACCCGTTCAAAACCGGAATATTAGCAATAACCCGGTCGCGCACGGCCATGTAAACACCGGCAAAAACCCGGATATGCTCATATCTGTATGAGTATATTATACCTGGGGTACCCCTTTTCTAACCCGAATATTTGGTCTTGTAAACGTGTTTCGGCGTATCCCCATCAAAATGTGTGTTCTGCGCATGTTCTATTCGCAAGGAATCTTGGTCTTTTGAGTAGAGACGGCGCATAAAAAACCCCGCGTGCAGTATAGCGGAAGTAAACAAGTCGAGGTTAACATGGCGAGACGCAGCACAGCACCGCACTTTTGGAGCGAGGAGGAGACCAATTTCTTTATTAGTTTGGTGAAAACCAAGAATATAATGTCTTTTATTGGATCAGTACCAGCGCCAAAGCGCAAACTAAGACTATCGCTATCTGCCCCAAACGATTCATTATCCGCACGCTGCTGCTGCTGTTGTTGTCTTTGGATACAGGAAGAAGAATCGGAAATGACACATATTGCGTCTTAATGTTGTCAGTGACTACGTTTACAAGCTGTTAAAATTCGGGTTATGGTCGGGTTAAGGTCACTATTCGGGTTTCTGAAACATTCGGGATAACCCGTTTACATGCGTGAGCAGAGAGAGTCACTCCTGTATACATGGAATGTGTAATCAGTCGCCAATATCCCGATGTAAACGGCGACGCACGGTTAGCGTCTGGACGTACGGACAACCTTAAGACGCAATATGCGTCATTTCCGATTCTTCCTGTATCCTAAGACGACAGCAGCAGCACACGGATAATGAATAGTTCGGGGCAGATAGCGATAGTCTTTGTTTGCGCTTTGGTGCTGGTACTGACCCGCTAAAATTCCGGTTTTGAACGGGTTATTGGCTGCTTGTAAACGTAGTCTGACTCCGGTTTGAACATAAAAGGCTAATTTTTTTTTACAATTTTCAGTGCGTTTGTGTCGTGTGTGTGTGTGTGAGGTAAAAGGACACAAGCTGTTGAAGCTCCGCCCCCTGTGCCGGGAGCAGTAGCTCATTTGCATTTAAAGGCACAGACACAAAACGGTGTATTTGCTCACCCTCAAAAAGTGACAATTTTAACATGATGTAAAAATATCTGTGGGGTATTTTGAGCTAAAACTTCACACACACACTCTGGGGACATCAGAGACTTATTTTACATCTTGTGAAAAGGGACATGTTTCTGATCTTGCTTTGAACAATTTATCAATGCACATCAAAATAAATAACTTCTGAAACGACTTTCCTTTATTGCTGACATCATCAAGAACTCTTCCCTCCAATCATCTGTCATATAACATTCAATCAAGCTCATTCAAAAATCACCATCATTATAATGTCATGAGCTTATTAAAATATTCAGGGACATCCTACTAGTAATACCGGCGCGGCTGTCAGAGACGTGGAGAAGGCTAAAACACGGGCAACTCAACAGAACAACTGGAAACGCATAAACAGCCGATGAGTTTAAATGTACTTTCTTAATACTGTACATGTTCCTGATCTTGCTTTGAACAATTCGTCAACGCACATCAAAATAAATTGACACTTTATTGCTGACATCATGATGTCATGACCATGAGCTCATTAGCATATGACCGCCCACATTTTGTTGCTCTGCCCCGATGAAAACTATAGTGTGAATGACACTAACCTAACTCACTAAAGTAAAATAAGTTACGAAAAAAAAAAAAAAAAAAAAATTAAACAAAGTAATACAAAAATTAACAAAATAAAATAAAACTGTAATTAAAAATTAAAAAGGGAATAAAATAAATATGCAAAGCAATTAATTAAATAAACAAAACAAATTTAACAAAACAAAAATTTAAATTTAACAAAAAAACAAACAAATAAAATACACTTAAATAAAATAAAAATAAAAAATACAATCAAATAAATTATCCCATGTCAGGCTGTTTTTGGCTTCTATAAATAACTATGAAGACATCAATAAATCCTCCAGCTGGATCGTGCACAAGAGTATAAGTTAGGGGGAAAATAAATAAATAAATAAATAAACAAAACAAATGAAACCATAAAATAATATAAAAATGAAACAAAATAAACTAATAAATACAATAAAAAATACAATAAAATAAATATAAAAAATAAATAAATAAACTTAGCTATTTCTGTAATTAAGTTTTTCTCTTGATGTCATCTTAGCTTAACTGATTGAAAGTGTAATTATTAATTTTTTTTATATTTTTTATTATTCAGTGGCTAATGCGCTATGTACAGAACTTTGGTTAGCGCAAGCTGTGTGCTATGAAAACAAATTTTACTTACTAAAAAAAAATTAAACAAAATAAATATGGAAAAATAAATAAAATAAACAAAACTAAACTAAATTAAACAATAATATATATATATATATTTAAAATATAATTAAAATACAATAAAATACATAAAAAAATAAAAATAAAAATAAAACAAAATTATCCTAAATAAAAAAAAAGACATCAAACCAACACATGCGCTGGTTCCCATGTCAGGCTGTTTTTGGCTTCTACAAAATAACTACCTTTCTATGAAGAGATCAATAAATCCTCCAGCTGGATCGTGCACAAGAGTGAATCTGTAGTTAAAGTCGAATCTTCAGAAACCTCCATCTATACTGGAGTTAAACATATGGTATAGACGGCCTACACAAACTATAATTCATCAGAGCCGGAGAAAGACCGACGCAAAGACAGAAAGAGTTTGAGCTATAGCTCGGCTAACTCTATTTCCAGCGTCATGTTAGATGTAGAAGTGTGTGTATGCTATAGTCTGATCTTTCTGAGGAGAAGCTGGCACTGCCAACGACCACGTCTCCTAAAGGAACAGACACATGCAACAATATATAATTGCAGTAATAAATATGCATGCTATTGTTATTGTGTGCACTTTAAAATACTGTGAATAATAATTCTGAAAACCTTATTATACGTTTTACATTGACGGATGTAGTA
>NC_136878.1:2650933-2678433 GCF_949152265.1 Phoxinus phoxinus | reverse complement strand
TGAAGGGTATGTGATGATGTGGGGATATTTTAATTCCAGAGGCCAAGGGAACTTTATCAGGATGCAGAGTGTCCTGGATCCATATAGTAACTGGCCTTTAAAAATAAAAATCTGCCGGCCTCTATGGGAATTTAACATAGGGGTGTCCAAACTTATGCACCCTGTATTTTAAGGAAGAACATTTATTTATTTACGATACATTATTCATTCACAAAGAAAATTGGTGTCCTTAAAGGTTGGATTTTTCCTATTTTTTTAAATTAAGGCATTAAGTTCAATTTCCAAAATATGATTTTTTATTCCTCTTTTTAGTCAACTTTAGCATGGGTGTCTAAACTTTTGCATAGCACTGTATATTATTCCAAACTTTTGACTGGTTGTGTATAATCATGCATGGTAAAGTAAATATATATATATATATTTTTTTTAACCCCTTATCAAGCGCCCCCCGTTTTTTTTAATAGACATGAAAATGCACATTTCGAACTTAAATGGTTGTAATTCAAGAATGCTTTGGAATATAGATGTAAGATTGGTCTTGTTTTTAAGACATTTGGCAGATTTTTGCAGAAATGAAATAAATTAAGAAAGTTAAACAGAAAAAAAGTTATAGAAGTTTAAGTTTATGAAAATGTACAACGTTAAAAATTGTATTATTCATATTTTATATAAAATATATATTTTCAAAACCTGGTGGACACTAAAACTGCAAGAAAAATCAAAGGCAAAAATCTGAACAAGTTGTGTTTCTAATGTTAGGTTGATATCTCTTGAAATGAGCGTTCAGTGAGATTTAGTTTGGGCGCAGTACCACACTTCTCCACTAGTGGACATTACTGCCCATATAAGGGCGCCTCCATTTCCATATGTTGTTTGAGTCTGAACCATTATTTTTTTTAATTTTCATACAATTTATGAAGTAGACATCCTATTCAGAAGTAGTGTTGGAAGTTTGGCAGATTTTGAAATGAATTCAACCTCTAAGAAACACAGAAGATCACGTATGTGCATTATAGCTCGCTGACACATCACTAATGCTGAATCTAGTATTATTGTCTTTATATTTAAAACATTTTCAGACCTTTTTTTCTAAAAGAATTGAATGGATGCTATCTTTTGAACTCTTGGCATGAAAACAAACTGAGGTTTCTACCATTCTTTCATGATTTTTCATGTTCATCACTATTTCAAAATAAAGGTCTGAACACGCCTCAGGAGGATGAACATATTCTTGTTGCAAATTGATAAATTACGGCTCCTCTGAAATGTATTTTAAAAATCACCAAAAATGAAAACTGGAGATTGTAAGCTTTCAAATGATATATAGTTTGTCAAGATTGGTTTAGGTTTAGTGTAGGATATTATGATATTATAAGTCTTATGCTGACCAAGGCTGCATTTATTAGATAAAAAAAATGCAGTAAAAACAGTAATATTGTGAAATATCCTTCAGAAATCATTCTAATATGCTGATTAGATTATTGTTATTATTGGTTCTTACTTCTTATTAGTATCAATGTTTTTGTGGAAACTTTTTTCAGGATTCTTTGATGAATAGAAAGTTCAAAAGAGCGTTTTGTTTATTAGAAATATAATCTTTTGTAACATTATAAATGTCCAATTTAATGCATTCTTCCTGAATATAAGTATAATAAAATGTCTCATATTGTCAAAACTGAGATTTCCAGGCTTTCTTCATGATAACAGAGGTCTAGAGGTTATGAAACTACCAAATAAGTTTTAAAACAGTCGATCCACAGACACATGATGTCAGAACTACTCAGTCCCCGCCTTCAGTCTCCACCTCCACCAATGGTGGGTCACTATTGACACAACAGGCCAATCAGAAGAGAGGCTCATGAATATTAAGTAGACAGGCCAAAATCAACCTGTTCTTGGCAGAGCTCCTGAGAAAGGAGATGTGTAATATATATTGAGATGTTTTTTGGGAACTTATACCGCAAATATATATTCTTATGGACATCAAAACCTAAAATAAAACTTCACAGGTGTACAATATGGGACCTTTAAATAAAAAATATGAATTGAATGGTTTCCACACAAACATGAAGCCGCACGACTGTTGTCAACACTGATTGCTAATAATCATAAATGTTTCTTGAGCATCAAATCATGATATTATAATGATTTCTGAAGGATCATGTGACACTGAAGACTGGAGTGCAATGCATTTTTGTTATGAACCCATAAACACCAGCTTCCAGCTTCAGACCGCGAGCCAGCGGTGGAAAAAGGACCGCGTGCGACACGATAAACCATGTAATGCATTTGTACACAAAGCCCCAGTGATATTCATACTTATATTAATGTGGTTCCAAATGAGCCAAACGCTCACACACACACACACACACACACACGCACGCACACAAACACAATAGCGAGGCGTTAACCACGCTGGAGATCTAAACCGCATCCAGAAAACTTTCCGTGCGTTTCTAGTTACCTGTGTGTCTTTCAAAGGCAGCTAGTGTAACCAAACACCGGCGTAAGGGCGTGCCAGCCTCACACTCACTCTCCCTCTCTCTCTCTCTCTCTCTCTCTCTCTCTCTCTCTCTCTCTCTCTCTCTCTCTCTCTCTCTCTCTGTTGATTTTTCCAGGCCATAATTTGCTGCTGTCTCTCCTCTTCTAAAGAGGCCTATATTACAATCGCCTTTGATTTCCCGCTTTGAAAACTCTCCTAAACGCGCTCGGGCACGTCAATGATTGTCTGGCTGAGAGAGTGACCTCTGAACTGGTTGGTAAGTTGGACTGGTTTATGATTTGCCCCCATAAAGCTTCCTAAAGGGAGGTTGACTCAGTCACAACGTTGACCTTTAACCCCTTTCACTGCACACGTCCAGTCGACGGGTGACTCCTAACACACACACACACACACACACACACACACACACACACACACACACACACACACACACACACACACACACACACACACACACACACACACACACACACACACACACACACACGAGCCCAGTGTCTCTGAGATACGCTCTGCTGATCATGGTATGTGTGTGTGTGTGTGTGTGTGTGTGTGTGTGTGTGTGTGTGTGTGTGTGTGTGTGTGTGTGTGTGTGTGTTTGTTTGAGACGGTTTCCACTTTCACTCTTCAAGAGGCTGGACGTACCCGGAAAGCAAATAGCAAAACATGCAAAACAAAAGTTCATGTCAGATTTCGTAGGGAATCACTGTAAAGGTGCCGCTGCACGTGGCATTACCAAATATCATGAATTCGACACTATTTAAACGAGCAACTGGACGGATGTCAATATTGCAATATGGCTTTATTTAATAATCAAATAGCAAATGTTGCATTTTAAGTAAATAAAAAAGGTCATTTAATTTGCTAGCAAACTACCAAAATAAAAGCTTTGAAAATGAAGAAATAAAATAAAAAATGTTAGTATTGTAACTTTAAAAAAAAAAGAAAAAAAATTTAAATCCTTTTTTTTTCCAGCGCAGTTTGTATTATTTCAGTATATGTCTTATGTTGTTTTACTTTTTTTTTGTAATAAATAAAAATAAAAATAATGTAGTCATTTACAATGGGCCAAAAAAAGCACGAATGTGGCTTTTTTTCAAGTTTTTTTTTTTTCAAAAAAGTTTTTCATGCAAACTCAACTTTCTGCTTTTTTATTTTCTATGCAAAATCACCCAAATCCAAAATATCAAAGTCATCTGGTCAAAATAATATATATATATATATGTGTGTGTGTGTGTGTGTGTGTGTGTGTGTGTGTGTGTGTGTGTGTGTGTGTGTGTCTGTGTGTGTGTGTGTGTCTCTGTGTGTGTGTGTGTCTCTGTGTGTGTGCACAAAATATAATATTATAATAATAATCTTTGCTATACTAAACATCCTTAAAACAAGACCAGTTTCCCAGATTGAACTGTATCATAACGTCAGCCGGAGACGAGCCCCTGACACGGCATAAAGACGCTGATTAAAGGCCGTGTGTGTTCTGGCTCTGCGACCCGTCCCGTATGAAACGGCAGATCCGAGCGGGACAAAAGGCAGATGGTTAAACAATGTCTCCTCAAAGCGTTCTGCCACACCGTATCCGTTTACCAGTGTGTAACAAAGGCACGACGCAGCTGGCACTTCACAAGCATTATAGAGCAGATTCAGAGCATGAAAAACAATCCAGTGAATGCCAAGGTCAACTGGGACACACACATGAATGTCCAGTGGTACAGGAGCGCGATATGAACACCAGCACTGCTGAGGTTATAAACTAACACTGCTAGTTGGCAGTTTAGCATTGCTGGTTAAACTAGTGGGTAAGAAAGTCACATGACCTTAAGGTGCGTCCCAATTACGCACTATGCTATGCTGTTTTGTAGTATAAATCTGAGGAGTGTGTGTTGTGTTCACACAGAAGGAAATAGTGCACTTTAAAGGTGAACTATGCAGGTTTTTTACCTTCACTGAACAGCTTCGGAGTCATTGGAATTAGTGTTGTCACGATACTAGAATTTCTAACTTCGATACGATACCTTGAAAAATATCGATATTCGATACCATTTTCGATACCACAGAGAGAAAAACTGCCACTATATTTAGTGCTGTGTTGAAAAAATCGATTCACCAATTCTGAATCGATTTTCATATTAATTTCTAAAGATCGATCCGTAACTCAGAGGATCGATTTAATAACAGGCCTATATTTTCCCCATAAACACACTGAGACATGGCGACCGGCAGCGCTGCTAAAGCGGTCTCTCTGAATCCACCATAGACAGTATATAAGACTTGTTGACCAGAAATGAGGAAAGAGCCGTTCACATAGTGCGTTTTTTGCGCGTGCAAATTCGTTTTCCAGCCGCGCGGCCCGCGCCTCTGTTCATGGTTGCATAGCAACGACAGACGCAACGGGAAAGCACGCGCTTGTGGAAAGGAGAAAGCGGTGCAAACTGCGCTCTCCATGATGACGAGGAAGTATCATCAAAAAATTTATTGATTTCTAGCCCTTGCATTAGCTTTACTACTAGATATATTCATTGAGATGAGAAATAAAAAGCCGCCCTGTAGCTACAGCTATGATCAGCAGTTCGGCCGAGCTTTTCATGTTGTTACGGAAAGGCCGCTGGTTTTTGTCACATGACCTGTTGAGATGCATTGAAGTGCTTCTCACTGAATTTGCACGCGTATAAAACGCGATAGGCTATGTGAACGGCCCCTAAAGTGGTATCGTGTGCGGTTGTATCTAGTTTAAAAGGCCTTTTAAATATGAACGCAGTTTTGGATTAAATAAAAGGACACAGTCAAGTCAAATAAAACACGTTTTATCTCCTGTTTAGTTGGTAACACTACATTAAGATACCATTAATTAATATTACTTAATGCCTTATCTAACATCAACACATTGAGTGAACAATATATTTTTACAACATTAATGTATGTTTGTGAATGTTATTTAATACAAACACTTGATTGTTCATGAACAGTTAAAACTTTTGAAAATGTTATATTTTAAGAATATAAGATCGGATCGGATCGAATCGAATCGAATAATGATAATCGATTCAAGATCTTGAGAATCGGAATCGAATCGATTCTTGAAATTTGAATCGATACCCAGCACTAACTATATTAAGGGGATATTTTTTTTATTTAAAGCTAAATATAAAAAGTCTAGAACATGACAATGAGGTATATTTTACATGAACACAAATGTCCTGAGTTCTTGTTAATATTTTTTAATTGGACCAGGGCTCACATGACCCGTTGTATTTGTATAACCTACTGTTATCAAAGATTAAAATATAGCCTACTGTAACAAAAAAGCACTTAACAGTATCAAATTGGAGGATAGAGTGTCAGTAATGTATAATAATAAGATTAAACATTAAATTTTCAGTTAAAGGCATTTCATTATTGAATTCAGAGATGCCATTGTCTAGCTGTTTAGTTTAATTAATATCTGTGTAATCAAATTGATGATAATCGCTAATGAAGGCAAATTGTAGAATTAAATAATAATTTTCTGAATAAAGTTAAATAGGCAAAAGTTAATTTACATTTGACCACAGTTAAAATATTTACTGATTCCTCAGTCAGATTATGTTAACTTTAAGAATTACGGTGAAAAAACGAGACAACACAGACTCATTTCAACAACAATACTAGGCCATCTTGGTTAATGTTTCAGAAAAGTTCAAATGAGAAGAGTTACAGTGTTTCCTTTAGGATTTTTTTAGCAGTGGGGAAAGGTCTGTCCAAACAACAAACACCCCTGATGCTGAGCGTAGCCTATGCTTGCTAAATGGTACCCCTGGAGCCTGTTCCTTAAGTCTGTTTTCACCTATAAAATAATTTAAAAAAATGAGTGATGTGAGGGATTATTGATTGTCAAACAATCTTTTGGGAGCCCGCAGCCCGCTCGCAGTGTGAAGCGCGTGTCTGTGCTATTCTCTGACATACCCGCTCGGCTAGTATCGATACTTCGGGAAATTAGTATTGGTACCGTTCAGATATTTCAGTATCGATATTTATCGAAATATCGATATTTTTGACAACACTAATTGGAATGGTTATATTACTTTTCCGGGTTGAATGGTGGCCGTCTTGATTATTGGCTATGGCTATGATTATTCGCAAGCAAAACTTTTCAACTCGCAAGCAAAAGATTTAGACCTGCAAAAAAGACCACAGAAAGGAGAGCAAAAATTTTGATTTTGTGAAGTGTTCGAAATGAACAAAGAAAAATAAAGGTTTTCAAAGATTTACATGCACTGCAAATACTTTTATCAACTTCTTAATTTTTGAGCCTTAAGAAGACTTTTTTGCAATCTTTTACATTTTTTAATTACAAAATAATTAGTTTTACTCTCAAACTCAGTATGTTTGATTGAATAATAAAGACACTCCATAGTGCAAGGGCTCAGTTGTGTTTCTAAAGTCATATCAAGTGACCTATAGGGCTTACATATGGTCAGTTCAGAGATGCTTGTTATCCAGCAGAAAGAAAATACAATATTCTATAAAAGTGTGTATATATATAAATAAATAAATAAATATATATATATATATATGGTCTCGTATCTTTCACAGAGGAGCGGAAATTTTCTTAGCAATGTTAAAACGCACATCAACCGATCACTTGTTTAGCGTTCATTCATGTAAACACTACATTCAGATTCACCGATCGGACAAAAGGTGTGCGTGTAAACAATGAATGGCGACTGCAGAAAGCAAAAGCCGAATCCCGGACATTTTGGACGATCTCGACGGCCGGACATGTACTCGGACTACTACTCAGCTTTCTCCACAGAACAAGAGCCGGTTAGCTTAGCTTCCAAAATACAAGATGGCTGACACTATTTGTACATTCTGTGAGTGAGATCCCTCTATGGACGGGTTGAGAACATGCGGATCTAGCGCCTCCTACTGGCTGGAGTCTCGAGCCTCTGGACAAAAAAGCCTCCGATGGCGATTTTTTACAGACAAAAATACATAAATCTCTCGTCTCAGGGGGACATGAGAGAGGGAAGCACGGTCATACTACAGGTTTTCCACTGATACTAAGCTTAATGCTAAATGCTGAAGTATCCCTTTAAACTCATTTAGCATTCAGAGCAAATGATTTCTTCAGGTCACAGATTAAAGCGATAGGCTATGTTTCCAAAGCGCCGTCTCTTTCCCCGGTTTGCATGACAAGCGGCAGGAAACGGAGACCGATCGAAGAGATAAAGCCACGGCGTCGGCCAATGAGAAGCTCTGATGGTGATTGGATAGGTTGGCAGGCGGCCAATGGGAAGGCAGAATCCATTGAGTGGAGATAGGCCGGGTTTTCCCCAGAGGTTCTTTATGACCGACTGACTGACTGATGTGTTAAATCAGTGTTCGAAGACACAACTACATGCTCAAAAACACAACAGCCAAATGTGTGTATTGTTCCCGAGAGCGATTCCAACTGTAGTACGCCTGGGTCTCTGACTAATAACTCAAAACCATGACAATAAACATAGTCACTAATTCAGTGTGTCCTGAACCAATGGCTCATTATAAAGCATAAAGCAGAATGAGCAAATGAAACTGCTCAGCCAATAAACAACTTTTTTTTAAAGATTTATTAAGGGGAAAAACAACACAGCAGACCAAGACAAATAATTAGACTATAAGATCAGGCCTTGTTACCACGGCTCCAAAAACAACAAATATGAAATAAATAATTAAAACGATCCCAAAAAATTATGTAATTCTTTTTTTTTTAATGACAAAATAAATAATAATAAAAAAAAGTTGGCCTTATTACCAGAAGGCTCGTAAAATAACAAATATGAAAAATTAAATTACATTTAAAAAATGTTTTTATATATATATATATATATATATATATATATATATATATATATATATGGTAACACTTTACAATAAGGTTCATTATTTAACATTAGTTAACTACATTAGTTAACGTTAACTAATAATGAACTGCACTTATACAGCATTTATTCATCTTTGTTAATGTTAATTTCGACATTTACTAATACTTTATTAAAATCTTGTTAACATGAGTTAATGCACTGTGAACTAACATGAACAAACAATGAACAGCTTTATTCATATTAACTAACATTAACAAAGATTCATAAATACTGTAACAAATGTATTGTTCATGTTAGTTAATACATTAAATAATGTTTAATAAATTAACCTTATTGTAAAGTGTTACCACATTTTTTTGTGTGTGTGTGTGACAAAATAAAAAATCTAATAAAATAATAAAATAAAATATACAAACTAAACTGTTTTTATATATTTTATATTTAAGTTTAGTTTTGTCTACATTTTATTTTCTATGAATATAATAAAAACACAGAAAACTAAACTAAAATATTTTTTAAAACAAATACAAGTAATAAATACAATAAAAATACAATAAACACAATAAAACAAACTGATGAAATGAAAATATATAATAAAAAAAGATCAAATTAAATAAAATATAATTTGTTTTAATGTATTTATTAGTTTTTTCATATTTTATATTTAATTTTTGTTTTGTTTATATTTTCAGATTTTTTATAAATAATTAAAACACGCAGAAAACTAAACAAATTTTTTTTTAATTATTACAAAATATAATAAAATATAAAAAATATAAACAGTAAAATATATAAAATAAGAATACGAATATTAAAAAAATAAAAATAAAGTGTCCTTTTGAGCAGAGCAAGTGTCCTGTGATCTCAGAGCTCGGGGAACGCCAGGAAAAGGAGGGAAAGGAGGAATTAATGAATAACTGTTGGACTGAGGTAAATGTAAGCGACATTAGGGCGAGTAAACAGGGTAAAGTTGTGCTGGGCCTTTGATCAGAGATCCATTAATAACCAGAGCGCGCGGGTGGGGTCACAGGTCACGGGTCACACACACTATAGCAGCATTATCGTGTACGTTTCAGAACTTATGACAATATAAATAAGCGCTGATATGAAACTGAGTAAATGACGCAGCACAATAGCGACTCAACGGAGGGGTTTTTGGAGCACCTCCAGGCCATAATGCGAGTCTTTTGATATTCACCCATGTGTGTGTGTGTGTGTGTGTGTGTGTGTAACACTTTGGTTTTCGGCCAAAATACACATCGCTTGGTAATAGTTAACAGTCAGCAAACACAGAGGAAGAAAGCCAGCGTGGAAACTCATATCATACACAATCTGCCATTCATTCGCTTCTGGAACAATAAATCTGCGAGCGTCTCAGGCGTACACGGCAATCTGCTTTATTCTGTCCGAGGCAGAACTGATAATCATATTCAATACAATCATATGCATAACGCGCGCCTGCTTTGCCAATCAACAGAACTGCCTTTTGTTCTGCCTTTGTGTCTACAATTCTACCAATGGATTTTTGTTTTGATAATTCTGAGTAAATATTGCAGAAACACTGCAGATATTGTAAATATATATATATATATATATATATATATATATATATATTGGATACTGAAGAAGATTGCTGGGTTGACATTTATAAAATAATATATTATAACGTAAATAAAACATAATATAAAATATTAAATTAATTAATTGAAAACAATGAAATAAAGCATATTTTAAAATAAAATAATATCAAATAAAATAATATAAATAAAACAAAATATTACAAAACATTTTGAGTAAATATTGTGCAAAATAATATGTATACGGTAGGCCTGTGTGTGTGTGTGTGTGTGTGTGTGTGAGTGTACACAATATGACATTATATATATATATACATATATACATCTTCTATACAAAATTATTCATGGTTTATCATCCCCTCCACTCCACCAGTTTGTTAACATCCGTACAGCTGATCATAGCAGAACCAGTGCAGCGAGGGGAGATTGTGTCATTCCCTTTAGAAAAAGTGTATTTGGTCATACTTCTTTTTCTGTTCGAGCTGCTACTGAATGGAACCGCATTCCTTTAATCATCAGGAATCAAAACACATATTGTACATTTAAGAACCACTTAAAGAAATGGCTTCTTGAATTTCAGAGCTGTCAACATTAACACATTTCTATATGTGCTCTATCCATTGCTGGCTTCTTGCCTTGTGTGTGTGTATATGTTATGTCTTTGTCAGATGTTTGTTTGATTGTTGGTTTGCTGTATTTCGACTGTATTTTTTTTACATAATAGGATTTCTTACAAAATGTATTGTACATTTTTTTTTTAATGTAATTTTATTCTCTTTTAGGGTGACTTTTAACATCTGTCCGGGGACTGCAGATGAAAAATAGCCTTCTGGCTAATTCTGGCATATTGGCAGAAATGTTTATTAATATGCACTGTCCCTGTAATAATAAATAAAACATATATACATATATTTATAAGAATATATATATAAACAATGAAAATATAAAAATGCTAAAATAATAATAAAATAAACCTAATTTAAATTAAATAAACAATATAAAATAAAAAAACACAATATGAAAAAAATATATAATAATAATATTATATATATATATATATAAAACAAAAATATATAAAATAATAAAATAAAATAAGAATGAAAATAAAATAATGGAAAAAAAAGCTTTGATCAAGTCAAAGTTTGATTAAGTCAAACTTTTGATCACGTAACTCAAGGTAAATATACTGAATGTTTCTGGATAGAAGTGTCCGCCTGCTCAGTACTTCACTAGAAAAAAGAAAGATGGATAGTCACTGGAAGCACAATAACTCACAATGTTAGGAACGGAGTCACACACACACACACACACACACACACACACCGATGTGGCCAAACACTGACGAGCTCTTTAAAGGAACATTCCGAGCATGTCCGAACACACGTATGTCTGCGAACGTGCGTCGAATGGAAGGAATGCGAAATCAAGAGCGTACTAAACACTAATTGAGCCCCTGCATTAATATAATAAAGCGAGGAATGTTCACATCAAAAGACGGGTTTTTCATCATTACCGTGATCCGCTGAGCCCACGCCCGAATCGGGACGCTGAATCGTTTTCGGGTTTTATTAGGGCTGCAGGCAACAAGAAGATTCCAGAGAAAAGACAAAGATAAAGACAGGGAAACAAGCCAAGAGCAAAGCTGAGGGGTTTTCTCACACAGATAACACACACCTGCACAGAGTATCATCATCACTGGGAAAACTCAACGCTTTTCTCTCAGAACAAGACAGCAATAAGCCACAAGATGCTGTGTCACTGTGACTTTACCACGGTTACAGGGTTCTGGACGTGGCATGGAGAGCCTAAAAGACATCTGACCGTATATGTGACCCTGGACCACAAAACCAGTCACATGGGTCAATTATTTGAAATTGAGATGTACACATAAGCTGAAAGCTGAATAAATAATCTTTCCATTGATGTGTGGTTTATTAGGATATGACAATATTTGGTCGAGACACAACTATTGAAAATCTGGAATCTGAGGAGCAAAAAAATGTAAACATTGAGAAAATCTCCTTTAAAGTTGTGCATTTATGTTCACGATTGTGCTGCATTCACTCACAAAAATACATGTTTTATATATTTACGGTAGGACATTTACTAAATATCTTCATGGAACATGATCTTAATATCCTGATGATTTTTGGCATCAAAGAAAAATCTATAATTTTCACATCATAATAGAAAAAATCACTGTAATGCAAGACCTGAGTGGCTTATACTGCAAAAAGTGATTTTCTTTCATGTCTGTTGTACAAATGATAAGTTTCAAATGTAGGGCTATGGATTTGTTCAAATCAAATATATATATATATATATATATATATATAACTCAAACTCAAATCATACAAAATAAATAAAATAAAATAAATGTAATTAAATTAAAATAGTTTTAAATAGTAAAAGTTTTATACGTAGACTTATGAGTTTGTTAATAAAAAATTAAATTAAATATAATAAGGATTAAATCTGGATCATCATGTAAAACAGCAGAGAAGTTCAGTAGAATGAAGCGCAAACATGTGTGAGCGTCTGTAAGCTAGTGTTTGTGTGAGCGTCTGTAAGCTAGTGTTTGTGTGAGCGTCTGTAAGCTAGTGTTTGTGTGAGCGTCTGTAAGCTAGTGTTTGTGTGAGCGTCTGTAAACTAGTGTTTTTGTGAGCGTCTGTAAGCTAGTGTTTGCGTCTGTAAGCTAGTGTTTGTGTGAGTGTCTGTAAGCTAGTGTTTGTGTGAGCGTCTGTAAACTAGTGTTTTCGTGAGCGTCTGTAAGCTAGTGTTTGCGTCTGTAAGCTAGTGTTTGCGTTTGCGTCTGTAAGCTAGTGTTTGCGTGAGCGTCTGTAAGCTAGTGTTTTCGTGAGCGTCTGTAAGCTAGTGTTTGCGTGAGCGTCTGTAACTAGTGTTTGCGTGAGCGTCTGTAACCTAGTGTTTGCGTGAGCGTCTGTAACTAGTGTTTGCGTGAGCGTCTGTAACCTAGTGTTTGCGTGAGCTTCTGTACGCTAGTGTTTGCGTGAGCTTCTGTAAGCTAGTGTTTGCGTGAGCGTCTGTAACCTAGTGTTTGCGTGAGCTTCTGTACGCTAGTGTTTGCGTGAGCTTCTGTAAGCTAGTGTTTGCGTGAGCGTCTGTACGCTAGTGTTTGTGTGAGCGTCTGTAAGCTAGTGTTTGCGTGAGCGTCTGTAACTAGTGTTTGCGTGAGCGTCTGTAACTAGTGTTTGCGTGAGCGTCTGTAAGCTAGCGTTTGTGTGAGCGTCTGTAAGCTAGTGTTCGCGTGGGCGTCTGTAAGCTAGTGTTCGCGTGGGCGTCTGTAAGCTAGTGTTTGCGTGAGCGTCTGTAAGCTAGTGTTTTCGTGAGCGTCTGTAAGCTAGTGTTTGTGTGAGCGTCTGTAACCTAGTGTTTGTGTGAGCGTCTGTAAGCTAGTGTTTGTGTGAGCGTCTGTAAGCTAGTGTTTGCGTGAGCGTCTGTAAGCTAGCGTTTGTGTGAGCGTCTGTAACCTAGTGTTTGAGTGAGCGTCTGTAAGCTAGTGTTTGAGTGAGCGTCTGTACGCTAGTGTTTGTGTGAGCGTCTGTAAGCTAGTGTTTGAGTGAGCGTCTGTATGCTAGTGTTTGTGTGAGCGTCTGTAAGCTAGTGTTTGTGTGAGCGTCTGTAAGCTAGTGTTTGCTTGAGCGTCTGTAAGCTAGCGTTTGTGTGAGCGTCTGTAACCTAGTGTTTGAGTGAGCGTCTGTAAGCTAGTGTTTGAGTGAGCGTCTGTAAGCTAGTGTTTGAGTGAGCGTCTGTAAGCTAGTGTTTGAGTGAGCGTCTGTAAGCTAGTGTTTGAGTGAGCGTCTGTAAGCTAGTGTTTGAGTGAGCGTCTGTAAGCTAGTGTTTGAGTGAGCGTCTGTAAGCTAGTGTTTGAGTGAGCGTCTGTAACCTAGTGTTTGAGTGAGCGTCTGTAAGCTAGTGTTTGAGTGAGCGTCTGTAAGCTAGTGTTTGAGTGAGCGTCTGTAAGCTAGTGTTTGTGTGTGCGTCTGTAAGCTAGTGTTTGAGTGAGCGTCTGTAAGCTAGTGTTTGTGTGAGCGTCTGTAAGCTAGTGTTTGAGTGAGCGTCTGTAACCTAGTGTTTGAGTGAGCGTCTGTAAGCTAGTGTTTGAGTGAGCGTCTGTAAGCTAGTGTTTGAGTGAGCGTCTGTAAGCTAGTGTTTGAGTGAGCGTCTGTAAGCTAGTGTTTGTGTGTGCGTCTGTAAGCTAGTGTTTGAGTGAGCGTCTGTAAGCTAGTGTTTGTGTGAGCGTCTGTAAGCTAGTGTTTGAGTGAGCGTCTGTAAGCTAGTGTTTGCGTGAGCGTCTGTAAGCTAGTGTTTGTGTGAGCGTCTGTAAGCTAGTGTTTGAGTGAGCGTCTGTAAGCTAGTGTTTGTGTGTGCGTCTGTAACCTAGTGTTTGAGTGAGCGTCTGTAAGCTAGTGTTTGAGTGAGCGTCTGTAAGCTAGTGTTTGCGTGAGCGTCTGTAAGCTAGTGTTTTCGTGAGCGTCTGTAAGCTAGTGTTTGAGTGAGCGTCTGTAAGCTAGTGTTTGTGTGAGCGTCTGTAACCTAGTGTTTGAGTGAGCGTCTGTACGCTAGTGTTTGTGTGAGCGTCTGTAAGCTAGTGTTTGTGTGTGCGTCTGTAACCTAGTGTTTGAGTGAGCGTCTGTAAGCTAGTGTTTGCGTGAGCGTCTGTAACCTAGTGTTTGCGTGAGCGTCTGTAAGCTAGTGTTTGTGTGAGCGTCTGTAAGCTAGTGTTTGTGTGTGCGTCTGTAACCTAGTGTTTGAGTGAGCGTCTGTAAGCTAGTGTTTGCGTGAGCGTCTGTAACCTAGTGTTTGCGTGAGCGTCTGTAAGCTAGTGTTTGAGTGAGCGTCTGTAAGCTAGTGTTTGCGTGAGCGTCTGTAAGCTAGTGTTTTCGTGAGCGTCTGTAAGCTAGTGTTTGTGTGAGCGTCTGTAACCTAGTGTTTGAGTGAGCGTCTGTACGCTAGTGTTTGAGTGAGCGTCTGTAAGCTAGTGTTTGTGTGAGCGTCTGTAAGCTAGTGTTTGAGTGAGCGTCTGTAAGCTAGTGTTTGTGTGAGCGTCTGTAACCTAGTGTTTGAGTGAGCGTCTGTACGCTAGTGTTTGAGTGAGCGTCTGTAAGCTAGTGTTTGTGTGTGCGTCTGTAACCTAGTGTTTGAGTGAGCATCTGTAAGCTAGTGTTTGCGTGAGCGTCTGTAAGCTAGTGTTTTCGTGAGCGTCTGTAAGCTAGTGTTTGTGTGAGCGTCTGTAACCTAGTGTTTGAGTGAGCGTCTGTAAGCTAGTGTTTGTGTGAGCGTCTGTAACCTAGTGTTTGAGTGAGCGTCTGTAAGCTAGTGTTTGAGTGAGCGTCTGTAAGCTAGTGTTTGAGTGAGCGTCTGTAAGCTAGTGTTTGTGTGAGAGTCTGTACGCTAGTGTTTGAGTGAGCGTCTGTAAGCTAGTGTTTGAGTGAGCGTCTGTAACCTAGTGTTTGTGTGAGCGCCTGTAAGCTAGTGTTTGTGTGAGCGCCTGTAAGCTAGTGTTCGCGTGAGCGTCTGTAAGCTAGTGTTTGAGTGAGCGTCTGTAAGCTAGTGTTTGAGTGAGCGTCTGTAAGCTAGTGTTTGAGTGAGCGTCTGTAAGCTAGTGTTTGAGTGAGCGTCTGTAAGCTAGTGTTTGAGTGAGCGTCTGTAAGCTAGTGTTTGAGTGAGCGTCTGTACGCTAGTGTTTGTGTGAGCGTCTGTAAGCTAGTGTTTGTGTGAGCGTCTGTAACCTAGTGTTTGAGTGAGCGTCTGTAAGCTAGTGTTTGAGTGAGCGTCTGTAAGCTAGTGTTTGAGTGAGCGTCTGTAACCTAGTGTTTGTGTGAGCGCCTGTAAGTTAGTGTTTGTGTGAGCGTCTGTAACCTAGTGTTTGAGTGAGCGTCTGTAAGCTAGTGTTTGAGTGAGCGTCTGTAAGCTAGTGTTTGCGCGAGCGTCTGTAAGCTAGTGTTTGAGTGAGCGTCTGTAAGCTAGTGTTTGTGTGAGCGCCTGTAAGCTAGTGTTTGCGCGAGCGTCTGTAAGCTAGTGTTTGAGTGAGCGTCTGTAAGCTAGTGTTTGTGTGAGCGCCTGTAAGCTAGTGTTTGAGTGAGCGTCTGTAAGCTAGTGTTTGCGTGAGCATCTGTAAGCTAGTGTTTGAGTGAGCGTCTGTAAGCTAGTGTTTGCGGGATCGTCTGTAAGCTAGTTTTTGCGTGAGCGTCTGTAAGCTAGTGTTTGTGTGAGCGTCTGTAAGCTAGCGTTAGCGTGAGCGTCTGTAAGCTAGCGTTTGCGTGAGCGTCTGTAAGCTAGTGTTTGCGTGAGCGTCTGTAAGCTAGTGTTTGCGTGAGCGTCTGTAAGCTAGTGTTTTCGTGAGCGTCTGTAAGCTAGTGTTTTCGTGAGCGTCTGTAAGCTAGTGTTTGAGTGAGCGTCTGTAAGCCAGTTTTTGCGTGAGCGTCCGTAAGCTAGTGTTTGCGTGAGTGTCTGTAAGCTAGTGTTTTTGTGAGCGTCTGTAAGCTAGTGTTTTCGTGAGCGTCTGTAAGCTAGTGTTTGCGTGAGCATCTGTAAGCTAGTGTTTGCGTGAGCGTCTGTACGCTAGTGTTCGTGTGAGCGTCTGTACGCTAGTGTTTGCGTGAGCGTCTGTAAGCTAGTGTTTGCGTGAGCGTCTGTAACCTAGTGTTTGCGTGAGCGTATGCAATTTAGTGTTTGCGTGAGCGTCTGTAAGCTAGCGTTTGAGTGAGCGTCTGTAACCTAGTGTTTGCGTGAGCGTCTGTAAGCTAGTGTTTGAGTGAGCGTCTGTAAGCTAGTGTTTGAGTGAGCGTCTGTAAGCTAGTGTTTGAGTGAGCGTCTGTAAGCTAGTGTTTGAGTGAGCGTCTGTAAGCTAGTGTTTGAGTGAGCGTCTGTAAGCTAGTGTTTGAGTGAGCGTCTGTACGCTAGTGTTTGTGTGAGCGTCTGTAAGCTAGTGTTTGTGTGAGCGTCTGTAACCTAGTGTTTGAGTGAGCGTCTGTAAGCTAGTGTTTGAGTGAGCGTCTGTAAGCTAGTGTTTGAGTGAGCGTCTGTAACCTAGTGTTTGTGTGAGCGCCTGTAAGCTAGTGTTTGTGTGAGCGTCTGTAAGTTAGTGTTTGTGTGAGCGTCTGTAACCTAGTGTTTGAGTGAGCGTCTGTAAGCTAGTGTTTGAGTGAGCGTCTGTAAGCTAGTGTTTGCGCGAGCGTCTGTAAGCTAGTGTTTGAGTGAGCGTCTGTAAGCTAGTGTTTGTGTGAGCGCCTGTAAGCTAGTGTTTGCGCGAGCGTCTGTAAGCTAGTGTTTGAGTGAGCGTCTGTAAGCTAGTGTTTGTGTGAGCGCCTGTAAGCTAGTGTTTGAGTGAGCGTCTGTAAGCTAGTGTTTGCGTGAGCATCTGTAAGCTAGTGTTTGAGTGAGCGTCTGTAAGCTAGTGTTTGCGGGATCGTCTGTAAGCTAGTTTTTGCGTGAGCGTCTGTAAGCTAGTGTTTGTGTGAGCGTCTGTAAGCTAGCGTTAGCGTGAGCGTCTGTAAGCTAGCGTTTGCGTGAGCGTCTGTAAGCTAGTGTTTGCGTGAGCGTCTGTAAGCTAGTGTTTGCGTGAGCGTCTGTAAGCTAGTGTTTTCGTGAGCGTCTGTAAGCTAGTGTTTTCGTGAGCGTCTGTAAGCTAGTGTTTGAGTGAGCGTCTGTAAGCCAGTTTTTGCGTGAGCGTCCGTAAGCTAGTGTTTGCGTGAGTGTCTGTAAGCTAGTGTTTTTGTGAGCGTCTGTAAGCTAGTGTTTTCGTGAGCGTCTGTAAGCTAGTGTTTGCGTGAGCATCTGTAAGCTAGTGTTTGCGTGAGCGTCTGTACGCTAGTGTTCGTGTGAGCGTCTGTACGCTAGTGTTTGCGTGAGCGTCTGTAAGCTAGTGTTTGCGTGAGCGTCTGTAACCTAGTGTTTGCGTGAGCGTATGCAATTTAGTGTTTGCGTGAGCGTCTGTAAGCTAGCGTTTGAGTGAGCGTCTGTAACCTAGTGTTTGCGTGAGCGTCTGTAAGTTAGTGTTTGTGTGAGCGTCTGTAAGCTAGTGTTTGCGTGAGCGTATGTAATTTAGTGTTTGCGTGAGCGTCTGTAAGCTAGCGTTTGAGTGAGCGTCTGTAACCTAGTGTTTGCGTGAGCGTCTGTAAGCTAGTGTTTGCGTGAGCGTCTGTAACCTAGTGTTTTCGTGAGCGTCTGTAAGCTAGCGTTTGAGTGAGCGTCTGTAACCTAGTGTTCGCGTGAGCGTCTGTAAGCTAGTGTTTGTGTGAGCGTCTGTAACCTAGTGTTCGCGTGAGCGTCTGTAAGCTAGTGTTTGAGTGAGCGTCTGTAACCTAGTGTTCGCGTGAGCGTCTGTAAGCTAGTGTTTGCGTGAGCGTCTGTAAGCTAGTGTTTGCGTGAGCGTCTGTAAGCTAGCGTTTGCGTGAGCGTCTGTAACCTAGTGTTTGAGTGAGCGTCTGTAAGCTAGTGTTTGAGTGAGCGTCTGTAACCTAGTGTTCGCGTGAGCGTCTGTAAGCTAGTGTTTGCGTGAGCGTCTGTAAGCTAGCGTTTGCGTGAGCGTCTGTAACCTAGTGTTTGAGTGAGCATCTGTAAGCTAGTGTTTGAGTGAGCGTCTGTAACCTAGTGTTTGCGTGAGCGTCTGTAAGCTAGTGTTTGAGTGAGCGTCTGTAACCTAGTGTTCGCGTGAGCGTCTGTAAGCTAGTGTTCGCGTGAGCGTCTGTAAGCTAGCGTTTGCGTGAGCGTCTGTAACCTAGTGTTTGAGTGAGCGTCTGTAAGCTAGTGTTTGAGTGAGCGTCTGTAACCTAGTGTTCGCGTGAGCGTCTGTAAGCTAGTGTTTGCGTGAGCGTCTGTAAGCTAGCGTTTGCGTGAGCGTCTGTAAGCTAGTGTTTGCGTGAGCGTCTGTAAGCTAGTGTTTGCGTGAGCGTCTGTAAGCTAGTGTTTTCGTGAGCGTCTGTAAGCTAGTGTTTTCGTGAGCGTCTGTAATTTAGTGTTTGCGTGAGCGTCTGTAAGCTAGCGTTTGAGTGAGCGTCTGTAACCTAGTGTTTGCGTGAGCGTCTGTAACCTAGTGTTTTCGTGAGCGTCTGTAAGCTAGTGTTTGCGTGAGCGTCTGTAAGCTAGCGTTTGAGTGAGCGTCTGTAACCTAGTGTTCGCGTGAGCGTCTGTAAGCTAGTGTTTGTGTGAGCGTCTGTAACCTAGTGTTCGCGTGAGCGTCTGTAAGCTAGTGTTTGAGTGAGCGTCTGTAACCTAGTGTTCGCGTGAGCGTCTGTAACCTAGTGTTCGCGTGAGCGTCTGTAAGCTAGTGTTTGCGTGAGCGTCTGTAAGCTAGCGTTTGCGTGAGCGTCTGTAACCTAGTGTTTGAGTGAGCGTCTGTAAGCTAGTGTTTGAGTGAGCGTCTGTAACCTAGTGTTCGCGTGAGCGTCTGTAACCTAGTGTTTGCGTGAGCGTCTGTAAGCTAGCGTTTGCGTGAGCGTCTGTAAGCTAGTGTTTGCGTGAGCATCTGTAAGCTAGTGTTTGCGTGAGCGTCTGTAAGCTAGTGTTTTCGTGAGCGTCTGTAAGCTAGTGTTTTCGTGAGCGTCTGTAAGCTAGTGTTTTCGTGAGCGTCTGTAATTTAGTGTTTGCGTGAGCGTCTGTAAGCTAGCGTTTGAGTGAGCGTCTGTAACCTAGTGTTTGCGTGAGCGTCTGTAACCTAGTGTTTTCGTGAGCGTCTGTAAGCTAGTGTTTGCGTGAGCGTCTGTAAGCTAGTGTTTGCGTGAGCGTCTGTAAGCTAGCGTTTGAGTGAGCGTCTGTAAGCTAGTGTTCGCGTGAGCGTCTGTAAGCTAGTGTTTGCGTGAGCGTCTGTAAGCTAGTGTTTGTGTGAGCGTCTGTAACCTAGTGTTCGCGTGAGCGTCTGTAAGCTAGTGTTTGTGTGAGCGTCTGTAACCTAGTGTTCGCGTGAGCGTCTGTAAGCTAGTGTTTGAGTGAGCGTCTGTAACCTAGTGTTCGCGTGAGCGTCTGTAAGCTAGTGTTTGCGTGAGCGTCTGTAACCTAGTGTTCGCGTGAGCGTCTGTAAGCTAGTGTTTGCGTGAGCGTCTGTAAGCTAGCGTTTGCGTGAGCGTCTGTAAGCTAGTGTTTGCGTGAGCGTCTGTAAGCTAGTGTTTGCACGTGTGTAAGGAATGCAACGCAGTCCCGCTGAGCCCATATGTGCTGCACGCCGTTCCAGACAGTACAAGGTCTTCTGGGAGACATGTCATTATCTGAAGGGAAACTGGCCGAACAAACTCTAACAGGAAAGACTGTGGGCACACACACAAACACACCAGAGAATAGACATATCAATGCAGAGAGGGAGAGAGAGAGGGAGAGAGAGAGGGAGAGAGAGAGGGAGAGAGAGAGAGAGAGAGAGAGAGAGAGAGAGAGAGAGAGAGAGAGAGAGAGAGAGAGAGAGAGAGACTTACATAACGTGTGCAGTTTGAATTTCAGACCAAAATAAAATTGCATTTTTGCTCAAAGAAAAACACAAAAGCATGTTTTGCATTCTGTCATTTTCATGAATCCCCCCATAGTCCTTTCTAATTGCAATTTACCAATTTTTTTTTGTTGCATTTTGACGTGTAATATGTCCAGGACCTGTTTTCATGATATTCGAGCAAACCTCATCCGCCGTTGCTTTAAATATCCGCCTTTATTATTAAACCCAGAGCCTGTTGCCACTTATTCTGTGTGTGGTTTGAAAGTGCAGAGCGGCTCTGAAGCTTCACTTAGGCTGATGCAACGAGGCCTTGATGTGGAAGAGACTGAAGGAAAGCCAGTCACAGTCACGGATCAAAACTACTGCAAAAACAGCTGCACGTTTCACAGGCTCTTTGTGCCGTCACTGCGTCACACACACTCGCGGTGAAGCCCGTCAGGCCCTGTGCTGGACTTTAGACGACAGAGAGCGAGATTACGACTTAAAGACCCACACCGAAACAAGACACAAACCACAAAATACACAGGGACAGTGATGCAAACGCTGTGGTGTGAATACATGCCAAACAATACTGTCTGTATGCTACTAATAACTCATATTATAATCAATAAAGTCGTCTAAAAGCCTGATGCACTTTTATTTCTGATGCACTGCAGATGTAACTTCTTGTCCGTGTGAAATTGAGTACCAGACTTATTCTGCTTTTAACTCTGTGACGATACCCTCATGTGATAAATCGATACGATACTGAAACCACGATATGATAGTATTGCGATACTCCAAGACATATGGTAAAAGGTTAACAAAAAATGTACTGTTGATTAAAATGCTAAATTTGGTTTTACATAGTGTGTGTAAATGAATAGACTTGGACTCGGTGCTGGAAACCCAAAGCACAGGACAATAGAGACTCCAGAATAACAATATTCATGATTCTGAAGATGAAAATACTGAATTATTGTAGACGAATATGCTTGATCTGTCACTGACTTGATATATTAAAAATAATGTAGGCCACTTTTTACTGGTAACATCAGACATTTGGCGTTATCACCCACAAATATTCCCCGATTGCATTATTATACATATTACATTTATATAGTAGTTTAATGTAGTACTGACACTAAAACTCTGAAAACGTGATTTTTTTTCTCACACAGTAATTTTAATTTTGGGTGAACTATACACATATATTGTCACTATCCAAGATACATATTGTTGTTGCAAAAAATAAAATAGTGAGGAGAGGGTTAATGATGCGGGCAGCTCTGGCTTCTGAACTTCCACTCATCTGATCCGAGCAAAGCAACAGTCCTTAAACATTCCTGCAGCGAGCCAAAGCATTCACCTCCAACCAGAGAGAGAGAGAGAGAGAGAGAGAGCGAGAGAGAGAGAGAGAGAGAGAGAGAGAGAGAGAGAGAGAGAGAGAGAGAGAGAGAGAGAGAGAGAGAGAGAGAGAGAGAGAGAGAGAGAGAGAGAGAGAGAGAGAGAGAGAGAGAGAGAGAGAGAGAGAGAGAGAGAGAGAAGAGAGAGAAGAGAGGAGAGAGAGAGAGAGAGAGAGAAGAGAGAGAGAGAGAGAGAGAGAGGAGAGAGAGAGAGAAAGAGAGAGAAGAGAGAGAGAGAGAGAGAGAGCGAGGAGAGAGAGAGAGAGAGAGAGAGAGAGAGAGAGAGAGAGAGAGAGAGAGAGAGAGAGAGAGAGAGAGAGAGAGAGAGAGAGACACCTGCGTCAGTGTCGTACGGCCCAGCAGAACCGGGTTTGTGAGTGAGTGTTTGTGTCCAGTTCCTCTTCCTCATCATTTGTTGCGCAGTCAGACTCGGATCAGATCAGCAGACAGTGACCGAGGAGAGTCGTGTTAGAGTCCATTCACGCAGAACATGTGCTTGTAATCGCCAGTCTACAGGCCAATATTTCTGCCGCCGGGATTAAATTAGGGAATATTGTGTATCGCATGAATCACGTTAAACGTTTAGGAATGTAGCCATCGTGCAACACCAGCTAAATGAAACGTTTAAGGGTTTAACATTTCAAAATGAAGACAACCATAAATATTTGTATTGCAATTTTGCTAAAATTATTATATTATTTGACTAAATAGTAAATACTGAATTTATTTGACAGTGAAATATTCCAAATATTCCTTTACTTGTTATAATTTTGATGATTATGGCTTAAAGCCTATGAAAATCCCAAATTCAAAATTAGAATATTGTGAAAAGGTTTTCATAAGCTGTAAGCCATAATCATCAAAACTATAACAAATAAAGGTTTGAAATACTCACTTTGCATGTAATGAGTCTATATAATATATTAGTTTCACCTTTTAAGTTGAATTACTGAAATAAATGAACTTTTTTTGCACCATATTGTAATTGTTCGAGTTTCACCGGTATATAGCAATATTATTGATATACTGTATAATCACAAAATGTTGGTCAAAATGTGCAGTCCTACAAACAAGCACAGCAAACCTGGATGTGCATTTTTTATCAGAATATGTACATATTCATAATCAGATGGACATCTTGTGTCATTATAGATGCATTTTGAAACCATTTTTATCATTTTCTTCCAAAAAAACTTTTTTTTTTTTTTTACATCACTTGCATTGTAAAAACACTTCATTTTAAGATCAAAAGGCAGATTAAAAGTCCCATTAAATGACTGAGAAGAGTTCAAATGAATGAAGATTTCATTAGAATACTTTCATTGTAACAAAAGTTAAAGCAACTGATGTGCCAAATGGAGATATTAAATCACAATGATGCAACATCATGGAAAAGAATCTGTGAACAAAAATCTGCTAGCACGCTAACACATTTGTCTACAGTAGATAGCCGAGACACTCCTCTCAAACAAACAAGCAAAATGACACATGGCTTCCCTCAGAGGATTCCTGCTCACGATAGAAGCCGCTCGCTGAGTCAATAACGGAGTGGGAATCATTCTGCACATATTTCCAGACCGTCTGAATGAGTGTGAGAACGGCCTCGAGAGTGTTTCCAGACCCTTCAGTTGGACAGCAACACCTAAAATCTCACACACTACAAAAGCTGCCTTAGACAAGCAATTTGTCTGTCCACAGATAAAATCAATCAAATTTTGTGTGTGTGGGCAGAAGTGTGTGTGGGCGGAGTCTCTCTGCAAGCTCACTGCACTCGCAACCAAATCAATCAAAAGTCCCAGCCAATCAGAAGTGTGTGTGGGCGGAGTCTCTCTGCAAGTGCACTGCACTCACAACCAAATCAATCAAAAGTCCCAGCCAATCAGAAGTGTGTGTGGGCGGAGTCTCTCTGCAAGTGCACTGCACTCACAACCAAATCAATCAAAGTCCCAGCCAATCAGAAGTGTGTGTGGGCGGAGTCTCTCTGCAAGCTCACTGCACTCGGAACCAAATCAATCACAAGTCACAGCCAATCAAAAGTGTGTGTGGGCGGAGTCTCTCTGCAAGCTCACTACACTCACAACCAAATCAATCAAAAGTCACAGCCAATCAGAAGAGTGTGTGGGCGGAGTCTCTCTGCAAGCTCACTGCACTCGCAACCAAATTAATCAAAAGTCACAGCCAATCAGAAGAGAGTGTGGGTGGAGTCTCTCTACAAGCTCACTGCACTCGCAACCAAATCAATCAAAAGTCACAGCCAATTAGAAGTGTGTGTGGGCGGAGTCTCTCTGCAAGCTCACTGCACTCGGAACCAAATCAATCAAAAGTCACAGCCAATCAAAAGTGTGTGTGGGCGGAGTCTTTCTGCAAGCGCACTGGAGTCGCAACCAAATCAATCAAAATCACAGCCAATCAAAAGTGTGTGTGGGCGGAGTCTCTCTGCAAGCTCACTGCACTCACAACCAAATCAATCAAAAGTCACAGCCAATCAGAAGAGTGTGTGGGCGGAGTCTCTCTGCAAGCTCACTGCACTCGCAACCAAATTAATCAAAAGTCACAGCCAATCAGAAGTGTGTGTGGACGGAGTCTTTCTGCAAGCGCACTGGAGTCGCAACTAAATCAATCAAAAATCAGCCAGTCAGAAGTGTGTGTGGGCGGAGTCTCTCTGCAAGTGCACTGGAGTCGCAACTAAATCAATCAAAAGTCACAGCCAATCAGAAGTGTGTGTGGGCAGAGTCTCTCTGCAAGTGCACTGCACTCGCAACCAAATCAATCAAAAGTCACAGCCAATTAGAAGTGTGTGTGGGCGGAGTCTCTCTGCAAGCTCACTGCACTCGCAACCAAATCAATCAAAAGTCACAGCCAATCAGAAGAGTGTGTGGGCGGAGTCTCTCTGCAAGCTCACTGCACTCGCAACCAAATCAATCAAAAGTCACAGCCAGTCAGAAGTGTGTGTGGGCGGAGTCTCTCTGCAAGCGCACTGGAGTCGCAACTAAATCAATCAAAAGTCACAGCCAATCAGAAGTGTGTGTGGGCAGAGTCTCTCTGCAAGCGCACTGCACTCGCAACCAAATCAATCAAAAGTCACAGCCAATTAGAAGTGTGTGTGGGCGGAGTCTCTCTGCAAGCGCACTGCACTCGCAACTAAATCAATCAAAAGTCACAGCCAATCAGAAGTGTGTGTGGGCGGAGTCTCTCAGCAAATTAACTGAACTCACAACCAAATGGATACAAAGTCAAACTCACAGTTCTTGTTTCTTTTCATTAATTTTTTAAGATCTGATGTAAATTATCCATCGTCACTTTCAGTACGGCTATAATGGCCATGCAAAATTATATTCAGACTCACAATAAATTATTTTAACATTAAATAAAGCATATATATACAATATATACTTCGTATTTAGTTATTCCAGCCGCGACGTTGCAGAAATAGAAACCGTTTCTAAAGCAGAATTGCTGTGTTTAGAAGTAAAACTCTGATTGACATGTAAAGTTGATCAATCGAAGTTGTCAGAAGCAACAAAACTCAACATTCATCTGCACTTCAACTTTATTTCACTTTGAATCCGTGAAATAATCATAGATAATCACTGACAGAACCAAACAAATACAAAGTCTTCATGCATGTACAAGTTTTCTGCCCAACAATCCACAAAGAAGACTGAACAAATTCAGATAAACCAGCCACTAATCAGCATGCAAAATTGAATTAATCCGTGACTGGACGGTTTATAAGTCAATCAAACCGTCTCTTCCTGTCCTAGGGCAGAGGATAAGAAGACTAGTGAAAAGTCTGGCGACTGCAAATAATGAAACTATACCTGCAAATCCAGCATCAAACTGATGTAAAGTGCAGCGGCGTCAGAGCTTATTCCTGGAGGCCGTTTGGAAACTCAGGAGCGTTTGATTCGACACTCGACTCTGAAGTCGTGAACGGAGGAAAAGTGTTAGGAAAGGTCAGCGGCGGGACACGGCGTAACTCTTGGCCGGCTCTACCGAGAGCATGTGATTTTGAGAAGCATGAAGCGTTTTCTGTCAGTATCTAGTGTACAATATAGCTTTTGTTTTCAGAGCGGCGTGAGATCTGAGACGCTTTGATGTGGAGTAATGGAGTTTAGGAAATCATCACACACACACACACTTTCAGATAAATGTCTGCGACACAGTTAAAACTGCAGTAAAACAGATTAAGTTATGAAGGGGACTTTTCTCACATGAATACACACACACAGCGTGACTCAAACACACACCAGTAAACTTCTGACCTCTGTTTACAGCAAGAGGCTCTAGAATAACTGCATGTAAACACAAAGTATGAATGTACAGTTCTGATAATGACTTTACTGTACAGTACACAACGCTGGTTTATTCATTAACTGACAATGAGCAATACCTTATTAAACCTTAACAAAAAAGACATTAAAATAAATTCATGTCAGCTCAGGTTATTAAATAATATTAATAGATACAGCTTTTTATTTTATGTATTAGTAAATGTTGAAATGAACATTAACTGAGATTAATAAATGTTTTTCAGTTCATGTTTTCAGTATTTAGTAATAATAACAGTATTATTTTTAGATACCCTTACGAAAAAGAAGTGTGCTATTAGTATACTTCTTTTAAACTAAAAAAATAAGAAAGGATACTTTCAGTGTACTTTTTATGTACTTCTCAGAAAAATACTTCAAATTGCACTTACTTAAGTATACTTGATTTATACTGACAGAAAAGTCTAAGTATATTTGGCCTATACTTAAAAGTAGGCTATAATTAAGTATTCTTGGCTTGTACTTGTGTTTACTATTTTGATTGAGTAGCTTATTAAATACTTTAATATTTTAAAACATAAAATTAACTTGAAGTATACTTCTTTTTCGTAAGGGTAGCCATATTGATATATAAATGACACACTTTTGTCATCAAGCAGTGAGGGGGATTTTGTTGTCCTCTCTCTTCTGGAAAAATAAAAATAAAAACAAACATTGGCTCCATCCAATCCTGAGATTGCGTAAAGAGGATTGTCCCGAGAGATTCAGAGTTTACAGAGTGGCTCAGTTTGATGAGTCTTTATCTTTTGTATTCCACACTTTGTTTGTCATAGTTTGTGTTGCGAGACGAAGTGGATCAACATGTCAGACCCCATTCTGGATTTTGGCGTTCGCTTGTACGGTGGCTCTGAATTTACCTTTGGCTAAGCCCCGCCCCCCTTAGTTACTGTTGCTACGTCCGTCAACTTCATCTGGGCTCTGGTTTGGTATCAACATGGCTTATGCTGTGACGCTCTTCCTGCTGAACTTTTATCAAACTTTTATAAAGCAGCAAATAAAGTGTCTGATAGAAGTAGGCAGAAGGGGCTCAGTGTGCGCTCGAAGGCTTTATTCAAGACATACCGGAGAAACACAAGCAACAAATAGAGGCAAAAGCATAACGGTCACAGTCATAAAATGACCCAGCGCATATCCTAATGGAGACGGAGACTGGGACTCACAATATCAAGAGCAACACTGTTCATGCAAACCTGGGTCTCTATTCACTTCTATAATCATTATTACAAAGCAAACGGACTACGCGAGTATAAAGTTGTGTTTATTAGCAGCGTGTGCTAGCGTATCAACAATTAGGCTAGAGAACCGAAATCATAGCATAAAACTGTGTAACTAGTGTAACTTCACAGTAAGGTTAAAAGCTAAATGTATCTTAGAGACAAAAGTGTGTTGTTGATCTTGAGGAGTTTCGCTGACTGAGGAC
>NC_136878.1:2575933-2645933 GCF_949152265.1 Phoxinus phoxinus | reverse complement strand
AACACACACACACACACACACACACAACTCTCACTCTAAACACACACACACACACACACACACACACACAGACACACACACACACACACACACACTCTCTCACTCTAAACACACACACACACACACACACACACAAGCTCACCCAGACACACTCACTCACTCACTCTAAACACACACACACACACACACACACAAACTCGCACACACTCACCCAGACTCACTCACACACACACACACACACACACACACACAATCACACACACACACACACACTCAATCAATCACATGCTCACACACACACACTCAATCACACACACACTCAATCAATCAATGACACGCTCACACACACACACACACACACACACACTCACACTCTCACTCTCACAAACACACACGCTCATCCAGACACACACAAACTCACTCACCTCACTCTCTCACACACACTCAATCAATCACACGCTCTCACACACACTCACAAACACTCAATCACACGCTAACACACTCACACACACGCTCACACAGACACACACACACACACAAGCTCACCCAGACACACTCACTCACTCTAAACACACACACACACACAAACTCGCACACACTCACCCAGACTCACTCACACACTCACACTCTCACGCTCACCCAGACTCACTCACACACTCACACACACACACACACACACACACACACACACACACACACACACTCAATCACACACACACACACACACACTCAATCAATCAATCACATGCTCACACACACACACACTCACTCAATCACACACACACACACACACTCAATCAATCAATCACACACTCTCACACACACACACACACTCACTCACACTCTCACACGCTCACCCAGACACACACAAACTCACTCACCTCACTCTCACACACACACACACACACACAAAACTCCCTTACCTCACTCTCTCACACACACTCAATCAATCACACGCTCTCACACACACACACACACACACACACACACACACACTCAGAAACACTCAATCAATCACACGCTAACACACACACACACTCACACACACACACTCACACACACACACGCTCACACAGACACACACATACACTCACTCATAAACACACACACACACACTGCATTAAACTGATGAAAAAAGACAGTAAAGGCATTTACAATATTGCAAAAGATTTCGATTTCAAATAAATACAAAGCAGCAGAACTGTTTTCAACACCGATAATAATCATAAATGTTTTCTGAGCAGCAAATCATCATATTATACTGATTTCTGAAGGATCATTAAGTATTAAACTTCAGCGTATTGTTGAGGAAAGGTGTGCTGTTGCTTTACTCAGTCAATGTCCTCCTGCTGGATCATAACAGATGAAAACCCCACAGATGCACATTAAAGAAACAAGATGATCACAGAACACACACAGCAACTGTATACTCGCGCCGGACACTTCTCCAGCAGATATTAGACTGGTTCAGGGCTTCACGATCAGACGTGTTTCTCAGCTCTTCAGATAAATAGGCTGAATAACTATAATCTTTCAATGCACAAAACCATCAGTCCTCACAAACAAGCCTAATAACGGAGACATCGCTCAGCAGAACCTGACAGTCTGACAGTAATAGTCCTGAACTGTACAGCTGGAGTTGGTGGATGTGTTACAAAGGACGTGTACGCCGCTAACATGATAAAACCTGCGTCTTTAAATCCATCCTGCCTAAAAAGCACAAACCATTACAAAAACTGAAGCAAGGGAATACAGGCCACACTACAACCTCAACAGAAGCTTGAATATAATAAAGGTTCATTTCAGTTTCGGCCATCCATGACCAGTACAATGGGGATATCCTGAAATCTCAAAAAAGGCACACTCTAAAAAAGGCTGGGTTGTTTCAACCCAATTTTGGGTCAAATATGGACAAACCCAGCTGTTGGGTTAAAATTTTAACGTTTGGGATTTGTCCATATTTTATCCAAAATTTAGTTGAAACAACCCAGCCTTTTTTAGAGTGCATATAGAATTCACAATTAAAGGTTGGGTAGGTAAGAATTGTCTAAAGAACTTTTTTTAAATTGGCTTAAACTATCTTTATATACCAATACATAATTAAAATGTAAGTACTTTGAAAAAGAGAGTATAAAAATTGAGTGACTATAGTGTATTTAATCTTCAAAAAACACAGCTCATTAATTCCTACCGGGACGAAACAAGTGATTGGCTTGCGCGACTGTCACTCTCCGTCGCCATGACTACCGCCGCTATTACTGGCTCCGCCCACGTGCGCGCAGTCGCGCACCCGTTTTTAGGTGGGAGTGAATGGAATTAATGAGCTGTGTTTATTGAAGATTTAATACACTAGAGTCACTCAGTTTTTTATACTATCTATTTCAGAGTACTTGCATTTTAATTATGTATTGGTATATAAAGACAGTTTAAGCCAATTTGAATAAAAGTTTTTTTAGGCAATTCTGACCTACCCTACCTTTAAGGGGAGACACCTCAGGTGAATAGCAGGGAAAAAAAAACTAATAGATATCAGCATGAAACTTCCCCAGTTGATTACTGACATTAACACAAAAAAATGCTGGGTTGTTTCAACTCAATTTTGGATAAAATATGGACAAATCCCAAACGTTGGGTTAAAAATGTAATTTAAAAATGTAACCCAACGGCTGGGTTTGTCCATATTTGACCCAAATTGGGTTGAAACAACCCAGTATTTTTTAGAGTGAAGACAAATATCTTTTGTATTACAAGTTTTTCTCCGAATATTTATGTTTAAATATGAAAATTAGGTATTATCTCATTAAATATGCACTAATTTGCATTTATTTGATAAAGCCAGATTCAAAATTCTTGTTTCACTTTGTTGACATTAGAGTCAAATGTTTTTAGAGAGGAGATTTTGGATATCTCTTTTTATCACTCCATTAATCAGAAAAAAACATCAATTTCCGGCCCGTTTTTTAGGTATAAAATGTTGTATAAATCAGAATCTGAATGATATATGAACAAACCCCTCTGTAAAAACCTTAAGAATATAGATAGGAATACCACTGGAGAGTTTGGTGTGTGTAAGTGCTGCTGAAGTGGAGATTTCTGGATCAGTGTATGAGAGAAAACTCATTTTGAGAATCACGGTGTCAGAAATTGACATCAGCCAATGAGATTTCGCTTTTAGAGTTAAATGTCCCATTGGACTTTCTTGATTGGTTGCTGGTAAAAAAGGAAATTACCATATTTGGATCCGACAACAATGTAAAGGAGAGAGAGATAACAGTATGTGTGATGACAGGGTGCAGACAGAATGTGGATTTAAAACGCCAACTTTTGTTGAATTTATGAGAAATCTACAGACGCAAACAGACAAAGTGTAGTAAAATAAAGACCTAAATGTGTATTTTGGACTTTTTTTCACCACAAGTCTGAAAGAAGACATGTTATTGAAGACAACTAACCCAAAATCTCAAAATTGACCAGTGAAAAAAAAAGAAAAAATGTTTTTGCCTGAAGTGACTCGCCTTGAACACTACACTTTTTTAGGAAATAGGCTCATTTTCCAACTCCCCTAGAGTTAAACAGTTTAATATTTTACCGTTTTCAAATCTATTCAGCCGATCTCCGGGTCTGGCGGTAGCACTTTTAGCATAGCTTAGCATAGATCATTGAATCTGATTAGACCGTTAGCATCTCTCTCAAAAAAATGACCAAAGAGTTTTGATATTTTTCCTATTTAAACCTCGACTCTTCTGTAGTTACATGTACATGTTTGTAGCACCTGATAGCAACTGTGTGTAATATCATTGCGCTGCTGGTACAGCAGTTCCTTGATTATTACGCAGGAATGAGAGGATAGTTACTAGTCATATCGGCCTAGAAAATCACAACTTTTCCTTATCTGTCAGTCTTAGTACACGATGTAACTACAGAAGAGTCAAGCTTTAAATAGGAAAAATATCGAAACTCTTTGGTAATTTTTTTAGAGAGATGCTAACGGTCTAATCAGATTCAATGATCTATGCTAAGCTAAGCTAAAAGTGCTACCGCCAGACCCGGAGATCGGCTGAATGGATTCGAAAACGGTAAAAATGTTTAACTCTCGGGGAGATGGAAAATGAGCCTATTTCCAAAAAAAGTGGAGTGTTCCTTTAAATAACATATTTAAAATCAGCCACACAATCTGACATGAACGGTCCTATAAATGTTGTTTCTCACGCTCAAAGAGTGTTAAAGAGCTTATATTTCAGCAACCGGCGCGTCTATCGGCAGCTGTAGTGACACCATGACCTTACCGATCAGCGATTGGCTCTCTTATTTAGGAGGCGGGGCTTATTCCGCCATATTGCACGTTTCTCCCATTCATTAGTAATATGAGTGCACTGTATTTTTATATTTAAAGTCTTTGATATGAAGCAGGTGACCAAGAAGACAACATAAAAGAGACCTTTGGAAACTGTAAAAGCATGGAAAAAATCTTCAGAAGAAGATCACAGTCACAGAGTTGCAAGAGTGTGTGATAGAAATCCCCCTATAAACGATTCAAAGACTCGCTGCACATGATACAAGTGTATAAAGGAAGTAAAAACAGACACACCTGCTCTGATGGAAACACCGGCCTCATCTCTACACAAGAAAGAAGCACTTCTTGCATTTACTTGTGATCTTGTCATCGATTAAACGGCAGAAAATGGGAGAAAAATGGGTGTGTGGTTTAATAAAGATATTTTTTTTAATTTAACCAGATATATCTAGTTAAATATAAACCAAAATAAAACATTTGATTAATCATACTCTTATTGTGGGCTTTTCACAGTTGAAAGTGTTAATCCATGGTCAATTACCCCCTTATCATTAGTGGTTGACCAATATGGCTTTTTGGACGTCGATATATTAGAGAGAAGAGAGACCAATGGCGAATATAAAGCTGATATATATAATATATATGTATATACAGTATATGTGTGTGTGTGCGTGCGTGCGTGTGTGTGTGTGTATACATACAGTACAAATGCACACTATTTAATTAAAATATATTGAATAAAACATGCACAATTTCCTACATAAAATGCTTTGAATAAATGAAATTATTTTACACGATATTTACCCAAATAATCAGAAAAAACATCATTGTAAAAAATCAATAAAAAATTTTTTTAACTGAAATAAATAAGTGATGTCAAAATAAAAGTCCTGCTTTTGACAGTTATTGTGCAAAACTGTCCAAAAAATTAACATATCGGCATTGGTGATACCGCTTGATCAATAGTTATACTGTTTAGAAGTGTTTATCTGAAATGGATGGGACTGACACACACACACACACACACACACACACACCCTGGATCACAAAACCAATTATATGGGGTGAAAAAAAATTTAAATTGAGATTTATACATTTATACAAGCTGAATAAATAATCTCTCCATTGATGTGTGGTTTGTTAGGATAGGACAATATTTGGTCGAGACACAACTATTGAAAATCTGGAATCTGAGGAGCAAAAAAATTTAAACATTGAGAAAATCTCCTTTAAAGTTGTGCATTTATGTTCACGATTGTGCTGCATTCACTCACAAAAATACATGTTTTATATATTTACGGCAGGACATTTACTAAATATCTTCATGGAACATGATCTTAATATCCTAATGATTTTTGGCATAAAAGAAAAATGGATAATTTTGACCCATACAATGTATTGTTGCTATTGCCACAGATATACCCGTGCGGCTCCAGACTGGGTTTGTGATCCAGGGTCACACACACACACACACACACACACACATATATATATATATCAAAGTTTCACTAATGAAAAGCCTATTAAAGAGAGTTGAATGAGGGGTTATTGTGCTCATAGAGTTTTAATATGGATATTAAAGAGTCAGCAGAGGATTAATTGGGCTTGCACAGGTAGTTAAAGTCTGAAACCACCACAGGCCAATCCACTGTTCAACACAGGACATGCTACCACACACACACACACACACACACACACACACACACACACACACACTTTAATCAGGCTCATAATGACACATCCAGGGTCCCTTCCGTGGCTCTAGAAAACGCTTCCCGTTCCTCTCGTCTTCATTCAAGACATCAAACATTCCTCAATGACACAACGGAAACAACAAGCTGTTAGTGGGACATAAAAGCGTGTAATCTGATTGGCCTGGTGTCACGTGACCCCCATCATGTACCGCAACAGGCTGTAATGTCTTCAATACAACGTCCTACAAACCGTGGGCTAATTTTCGGGGCGAATGATGTTGCAGAAACCGCCGTCCTTTCAGGGGAATGTGGTTTGCATTCACTCGCATTAGCCGTGTAAGTGTTATAAACTCCAGACGTGTGGCCGTGACTGTAGTTGTGTTAAACAGGACCGTATGACAGCGTTCAGGAACTGAAGCCGATCGCTCTTTACACGTTTACTGAAGCTCTTCAACAACTTTGTCTCATTTCTTTCTCCAATCGAGTCACACATGGTTGATCTACAGAAAGAGTCAAATTATTGTGGACAGCAACAAAGATCCACTGTTTTATTTATACTATTGATATTTTGAATTAGCTTTTATTTTTTGATATTTTCAGGTTTTAGTCGTTTCGTTGTGCTTATATATTTTTTAGTTTTATTAAGTTTAGTTTCATTTTTCAGCATTTCTAAAATTGTATTTCAATTAATGAAAAAACAATGTTTAATAGTTTTGGTTTTTAGTTAACAGTAACTACTGCCCCACGTTTTTTTTTTTTAAGTTATTGTATTACATTCTAAAAGAAAAAAACAATAAATTTTGCAATAAATTGTACCATTTACTAGCAATTTCTGAGTGATCTGTGTAGAGAGAATGGTGTCGCCTTAGGGGGCTTTAATATTTTTTATTATTATTATTATACCTTTATTTAACCAGGGAAGAAAATCACATTGAGATAGATATCTCATTTACAGATTAGCAGATTTTTTTTCAGGTTTTAGTCGTTTCATTGTGCTTATATATTTTTTTAGTTTTATTAAGTTTAGTTTCATTTTTCAGCATTTCTAAAGTTTTATTTCAATGAATGAAAACTATGTTTTAATAGTTTTGGGTTTTAGTTAACAGTAACTACTGCCCCACTTATTAGAGAATGGTGTCGTCTTAGGGGGCTTTAATATTTTTATAATTTTTATTTTATTTTTATTATTATACCTTTATTTAACCAGGGAAGAAAATCACATTGAGATAGATATCTCATTAACAAGTGCGCCCTGGCCAAGGTATAGCAGCACACAGTCATTTAATAACTAATGATCGTTGCGACGGAAGTGAATCAATCAAAACTAACTTTAGCTGGAAAATATCTTTATTCAAGAACCGCTATAAAGCCAAAACAATCTACATGGTTAAAAGCGCTATATAAATGAAGATGACTTGACTTGATTATTTTTCCAGTGCAGATCTTGATCTAAGGAGAATCTGATGAGAGATGTTTGAGTGTATGTAGAGATATCTTCTGAAACTCGAGAGGAGACACACAACAGATTCCCGGGGTGATTTTCATAAGAGAGAAACGCAGAAAGACTGACTGAAAAATAAAAATAAAAATTATATAAGCACAACGAAACGACTAAAACCTGAAAATATAAAAAATAAAAGCTAATTCAAAATATCAATAGTATAAATAAAACAGTGGATCTGTCTTGCTGTTAGGGCTGTGAAACGATTAATCGCGATTAATCGCATCCAAAATAAAAGTTTGTGTTTACATAATAAATGTGCGTGACCTGTGTGTCTTAAATATATACATGCATGTGTGTGTATTTATAACTAAATTATTATACACACAGTTCACGCACATTTATTATGTAAATACAAACTTTTATTTTGGATGTGATTAATCGCGATTAATCGTTTACAGCCCTACTATGTGGTGTTTTTAATCTGCTTTAAGACAAATCATGTGTAAGTTCATAAGTGGACAGCATTGCTGAGTATTTTCTGCTTAAAACTGCAGTGAACCAAAGACAGTCTCAAAAACACGGTTTGAAATCGCTGGTGTTTCTGACGTTACACACTACCTTGTAACCAATCAGATCAACGAGTGATCGTCAACCAGTGGATCTCTGAGTGAGTGAGTGAGTGGAGGCGGGGCTCATTTGCATAATTATAGAACTGTGTAACCAATCAGATCAACGAGTGATCGTCAACCAGTGGATCTCTGAGTAAGTGAGTGAGTGGAGGCGGGGCTCATTTGCATATTCATAGAACCGTGTATACTAAATGAGGCAAGTGTGTCGAGTTACATTCAAGATATTTGCGGTCCACAATAATTTGACTCTTTCTGTAGATCAACCATTGACTCATTTGTGACTCGATCGGAGAAACAAATGCGTTCTTGAAGAGCTTCAGTAAATCTGGAGCAAAAGCGCAGACAAACATCCACAGGTCAGAGCGGGCAGACGGCCTGTTATCAGTTTCCAGAGGGAAATATAGAGCGGAAGCTCTTCTGAATGAGGGGAGGGAGGCCTATCGGAAGAGCAGAGTAAACAAGCTCCTCTTTAATCATCTGGACTCGCGTTTCCAGCCGAACACGCTTTGATCTGGCGCTCCATTAACGCATCCATCCCGGCCTCCCTATCACCCGTCCTCCTGAGAGATTATTTAGGAGAAAAGTGGAGAGTTACACGACAGATACGAGGAGGGCGTGTGCTCGGATAATTCGAACGTGCACGTCTGCTAATCCATGAAGACATTTCTGCAGAGGTCGCACTACAAACATGAAGTGTGTGATCATGATAGTTACAGTAAGGTTAGGCGAGTAGGGCTGGTTTATATTATAATAACAGTATACATCATAAGTAGGGGTGGATACACCGGTAGACACAATTAACTAGCAGAAATTTCTAAAAAAATATTGCCGCCTAATTCACCCTTTTGCAGGGAGTTTGATTGACAGACGATCTGACCAATCAGAAATCGGTCACAACAAAAAGCCACAAAACGGTTTTTATTGTTTAAATTTATTTTTAAAATGACCAAATTTGAAAGTTGAGACTGTTTCATATCAAAAGTAACCTGGTCTGTCTGTCAGTGAGTTGTCAGTGTCCTAAACACAATTACTCATATCGTGATATACGATTTTAGTCATATCGCTGACCCCATAATAACAAGTAGTTATTTTTGCTGAAAATTTTATGAGAAAAATATCTATATACATACATATATATACTGTATAATATAAATATATACAGTATATATATATATATATATATATTTATTTTTAAATTGAATATATATATATATATATATATCCACACACATACATCATGCATATATAAAAAAGGTATCTTCTGCTTACCAAGGCTGCATTTATTTAATTAAAAACAGTAATATTGTGAAATAAAATAACAGTTTTCTATGCAAATATATAGTAAACTGTCATTTATTCTAGTGATCAAAGCTGAATTTTCAGCATCATTATGCTCAAGATACATTTCTGATTCATATTTTTTGTGGAGGTCATATTTTCAGGATTATTTGATGAATAGAAAGTTCAAAAGAACAGCATTTATTTTTGAAATAGAAATTATTTGTAACATTAATAAATGTCTTTACTGTCACAAACATTGATATAGTTGTCCTGATAGCAGAACATAAATCCTGCAAATCTACTGCGGTATAAACTAAATAGCAAAATCTCAACTGGACCCATTTCTACAATCACACTTCCACCCGGCACTACAGGTAAGAGGATCTGATCTTAGATCAGTGGCTTCAGCAGAACCTGATACTGCTCTTTGTGAGCGTTTGCAAAGGTTGAACTGACCTCTCCACCACACAACGCCAAACAAACCAGGAAAAGACGAATCTAATGAGACTTAGAAGGAGAGCAAGCTCTTTAAAATGGCCTTAACCCGGACACTCTTAGCCAACGCCAGATTCAAAATCATGGAGTCGAACATTCGGAAACAACTTCATCCCTCAACAATGGCCTCCATACAGCAGCTCACACATATTTGGACACTTTAGTCAAGCTTGTGCCATTGCATTAGTCTAGTTTCACTTGTAAAGTGTTCTTGTGCATCTTTCGTTTCAATAAGTAACACTTTTTTTTTTTTTTTGCAATGACTTTCATTTATATGTAAGTGTGTCCAAATACATTTCGGGGGCACTATTGCTTTGTTGGAGTAATACGCATTAAAGAGGTGGTTGATTATCATTTCACTTTTCTAGCTGTAGTTAGTGTGTTGCTGTTTGATCATAAACAACATCTGCAAAGTTACAACGCTTAAAAGTTTAAAGCAAAATATAATTATTTTAAAGAAATCGCTTTTTAAGGACTACAACAAACGGCTGGTAGGACCTACACGACATTCCTCCCGGGTTAGTGACATCATGAACCCTAAAATTTACATAAACCCCGCCCCCTGAACACGATTTATAGATTATCATGACAGAATATGCTAATCAATGACTAGAAGATAACTACACATAATCTACATAAACTCATCAACTAACCATTCAGAAATGTCCTGTTCTTCTACATGTTGTCACTTCTTCTTGAGTCTCTCCATCATTGTCTGACTCCGGTTTGAACATAAAAGGCTAAAAGTTTTCAGGACACGGGCTCTTGAAGCTCCGCCCCCTGTGCCGGGAGCAGCAGCATATTTGCATTTAAAGGGACAGACACAAAACGGTGTGTTTTTGCTCACCCTCAAAAAGTGACAATTTTAACATGCGATATAAAAATATCTGTGGGGTATTATGAGCTAAAACTTCACACACACACTCTGGGGACATTAGAGACTTCTTTTACATCTTGTAAAAAAGGGCATTATACCACCAAGGGCATTATACTTTAAAAAAAAGAAGTTGTTATGCATCTGGAAAGGACTGTGTGGTAAAAAAGGCTTCACGTCATGCGTCTCACTGACATAAAAATAGCAAGTCTGTACCGTAATATTAAAGTGATATAGAACTGGTTAAAAGGTACCACTTGTGTCAAATCAAATTCCACATTTCTAATGCAAAATAAACAGAGAACGTATGTTCGGCCTCCTTTAAAGACTAGTGGCTGTGCTGAGAGCCCTTTTCTCCTTAAATAAAACATTTCCACCGTCATCATGTCTGATCTTGTTTTTCTCTGCCTGTGATCCGCCGACCGGCCCAGAAAAGCCAGTCAAATTTGGGCAGCGCCGCTCGCCAACCTGTGGCCTGGAGAAACAACATGCTTAGGAAGATCAAATGGGATGGGAGATGTGTAATTACTGGTGGTTATGAAAACTGGCTGTCATCCTCAACGCGGTGAATTCAGAGCCGCCCGAGGACAGTGGAGGCAGACACGCCTGAGAACGCACTAATCCAGCACACTTAACTAAACAGACTTGTTGTTGCTTCACTTTGTTTAGTTTGAAGTTTAATACGGTGGGCTGAGCCACATGTTGAATTAATATTCACCAGGTATTTTGCTGGCAATATACAACTAAGCAACATTGTGAACATCATTATTTTTTTCTCTCTGATTCAAACACTAGTAAGTTTGATGGAAAGATTTTCTTTGAATCAATTCACAATCAAACGGATTCAAAACTACATTTTAACTTTGTTAGCATCATCACTACATGCAGAATCTTTATATATATATTAAAATATAGAAGTAATACACAATATATTGGCCACCATATCAGTATCGGCCGATGTATTCTCATTTTAAATGTTATCGTTATCGGCCCGATAAGAAAATATGGCCGATATATTAAAGCCGATAAATAATGTATTATTTCCTTCAGATGAGACACTTCAGATGTTCAACATGAAGGTTTTGAATTTCTTGAAATATGATTGAAATCACTTCAAAAAAGGAACATACAGTCTGTCATATCGGCTACATCGGCTACAGTAGTCAACATTTGAAGTGGATCATCAAAGTTGTCCTAAAACAAGACCGAGTATTGTTCAAAATTCATGTAAAACTTTGATGAAATCCACAGACTCTGTATTTAGGCCTGTTAACTAAAGATGTTGTTAAAAGGGAGGACATTTATCTACTTAAAGTGATGCTGATATCAAGTAAGAAAGTTATAACGAGGAATTGGTTGAAAAGTGAACCTTTGAGTCTGGACCAATGGAGGAATATCATGGAGGAAATATTTGCAATGGAAAAAATGACCCATGACCTGAGACTGGAAGCACATAAATGTAAAATACGATGGTGGAAATGGACTTGTTATGAAACTCGCTCAAATGTATGAAACAAATGGAAGATCTGTATTTGTAGCACCCTTATTGTTGTTATTTTGTTCATTGTGAAAATTAAAAAAGGCAAAAAAAAAGAATAAAAAAAATAAAAAAACTTTGATGAAAGGTTTTGATCCACTTCAAATGTTGACTAATGTAAATTTATGAGAACATAATTATAATTGTGTGCTTGGGACATGGATTTTATTGGCGAGACTTTTGTTTTTGTAATAATTTTTTGTAATTTGGCTCTAAAAATTATATAAAAACTTGGATCTAGATTTATCGGCCAATATATCGATAATCAGCTTTCAAATATAAAGAATAATCGGTTATCAGTATCAGCCGCAATATTCATATCGGTGCATCCCTAAAATATAGGGGGAAAAAGTAGTTTGCAATGTGCATCAAATCAAGGGATCGGTACGGGTTCTGAACGCATGCGATTCGTGGATTAATTGCAAGATTTAACCATCATCAAGTTTATAATTTTCACGATTAAGTCACATCATTCTAAACATTTAAGCGAGTTTAAAGCATTCAGGGCAAGAAGACGCGAAAGTTTGAACACCGAATTCTGTTCTCTTTCTTGTCTTTTTGTGCTTGGACGGACACATACATGCAAAATTATATCCTTATAGTCACTTACATGTCAAATTTCCTTGATCTTTTGACATATAAGAGGTCTTTCTGCCATTAAAACATCCTGTAAGTCCTCCTTATCATAAAAAAGCATTTATTTAATCAAGCTCCAAAAACGGCTTGTTTGGATATTGCAGGATTTTTGATGTCGCACAGGCATATACATTTGCATATGCCCGCCTCCAGAGCAAGACATCGACCAATAGTTATACATCATCGCATCATAGGCCCCGCCCACTGGCGTTCACTCGCTTAACGGCTGATATTTGCCTTCACTGGATGTGAGCGTCACGTCAAAAGCAAACATCCTTTTGTTCATTTGGTGTCTAGATTATTTTAACTAGATGTATTTTACATCTTCTTGAATATTTAATGGAAACAACATACAAAAACCTCCTATTAGCAAATGCATTAAAATTCAGAGCAAATGCATATCCAAGCTAGCCTGGCTCCGCCATCCTTCGTACTTCCGCTCAATTTTAATTTTCCTTCAGTGCGTCGTCTGGGTTTGCGGTGTATTCGTGGGTTTTCTCCGGTCAATTTTTTACCGGTCCAATCAGCGAACAGAGGGAGTGTCTGAGAACGATGGCGTTGAGGTCATGCGCTAGTTTGAGTTGAAGTTTCGTCACGACCAAACGTTAGCGATTGGTTACGGCAGATCCAGAGTGACTCTGGGCAGATCTAATAGTTTTAAACTTCAACAGAGAACCGCCTACTAGGAAGATAACGCTTGTCAATGGAGAGAGGCCAGACTCTCTGAACAAATGAAATGTAGGAGAGTCTGGTAGGACCCAGGCTATATCCAAACAACATATAAAATATTATCAAAAGCCAAAAAACACAGAGATATCATTTCAGGTTTTCCAGCCAGCAGCACAAAAACATGCTTTGGATAATTCGATATCCTTCTTCCTAGAAGCAGATAAAAGCCGTAATGTTAAATTCAAGTGGTAAAAAGTGAGGGAAGAAAAGAGATAGAAACTTCCCCCTACCCCACCTGCTTCTATCACTTTGTCCCCTAGAGGAAGGGAACATTATGCAGGAGGACAATGAGCCGAAGCAACCCGGGCCTGTTGCAACAGGTTGGCACTGCAACAAAAAAACATCTGTGTGTGCGACACACTCTCTGTAAGAGAGCGATACACTTCTGCAAATCAAACACACATGCACACAACATTAGACTCCGGCTAATTGCGTGTTAATTATCCAATGCAATGCACTCGCTCGAGCACAACGGGTGCCTTCAGCAACTCCTCAGTTCTTCAACCCTTGAGCTACAAACCCAGATCTGCGAGCACTGTGTTCTTCTCGATTCACACTGTGCATTCTGCATGTAGATACTAGTTACCGGCGGCATGAATAACACCTCGAAACACACAGAGACCTGGGATTTTCAACTAATGCAATCTCTCAGACTCACACCGAAGCCAGATCAGAATATCACAGAGACTTGAGGGTGGACTCTTTTTTTCACAAGAAACCACCTAGCAACTGCTCACAACACCTTAGCAACCACAAAGCAACACCTACAACACAGAACCGCTCACACTTTTGTCATAAAAGTGCAGAAATCTATTTACAACTTGCTATGAACATAGTAAAGTCGAGTCAGCTTTATTTATACATGAAACTGGAAAATTAGAATATGGTGCAAAAGTTCATTTATTTCAGTAATTCAACTTAAAAGGTGAAACTAATATATTATATAGACTCATTACATGCAAAGTGAGATATTTCAAGCCTTTATTTGTTATAATTTTGATGATTATGGCTTACAGCTTATGATTATGAAAACCCCAGATTAAACATTAGAATATTGTGAAAAGGTTTTCATAAGCCATAATCATCAAAATGATAACAAATAAAGGCTTGAAATATCTCACTTTGCATGTAATGAGTCTATACAATATATTAGTTTCACCTTTTAAGTTGAATTACTGAAATAAATTAACGTTTGCACGATATATATCACCTTACAGATCGTTTCAAAGCAGCTTTACAGAGATAACAGGAAAATAATGCAACTAAGTTTGTTTCCAGAAGAAAATAGCATCACAGTCCAGCTTAAGTCAGTTCAGTGATGGTTCATTTTTGTTGTAAAAAAGTTATTAATGTAGTTAATTTATATATATAGCCGCTCTGGAGACACGTGATGTAATCGTCCAGCTCAGCTCAGTTCTCATATAATGCTGTCAATGCAGCAGATCAATAATATTGTTGATTATTAGATGTCCTCAACTAAGCAAGCCAAATGCGAAAAAGTTAGTCCAACACTTGACTTTTCTCCACCCATGAAGTCAAAGTCAAGACTCAAACTCAACATGAAATGTCTCTTACAAACACACGCATTCCACTAACAAGAAATCTATTTTTATGGTGCAATAACTCTTTCCTACAGGCTTTCAAGATGCATTTCCAGTGAGCGCATCCCCTCTGGCTTGATCTGGATGGGTCTCGCACTCGAAGCCTTCAAAGCCTCGACATCTGGCAGGACGGCCTCGGAGAACAGACCCAACAGTTTACAAGACCACAAATCTATCACCTCCAATAAGACCCGGGCGGGTTCTGGCACACACAGAAACACATCGATGACTTCCCAGGAGAGCCATTCTGAAGCCGGACGATAACAACCACGCTGTACACTTCTGTGCCATCAGCAAAGTCTGATCACACACAGTATTATTAGTGTTCTTATAATACACACTCTTATGAATAAAGGCTCTTTATTGGCATCGATGGTTCACCTTTCCATTGAACGAAAGTTTCGGTAACACTTTATTTTACAGTGTCCTTGTTACATATGTACTTACCGTAGTAATAACAGTAAAGTATGCATAATTACATGCAACTAACCCTCAACCAAACCCTAACCCTATAGTGAGTACATGTAGTTGCTTAATAATACTCAGTACTTAAATATATAATCACACTGTAACAATGACACCTTAAAATAAAGTGTAACCAAAGTTTCTTTATAGAGGAAAAGGGATCTTTACAGTGTCCTTGTTACATATGTTATATGTACTTACCGTAGTAATAACAGTAAATTATGCATAATTACATGCAGTTAACCCTCAACCAAACCCTAATCCTACCCTAACCCTATAGTAAGTACATGTAGTTGCTTAATAATACTCAGTACTTAAATGTATAATCACACTGTAACAATGACACCTTAAAATAAAGTGTAACCCATTTTTTTTTTAAATGTTCTCTTAAAGATTCTTCAGGGAACCAAATATGATTATTCTACATCATTGCTGTGAAAACTTCTTGCAACCTTTATTTTTTCAGAGTGTATATCTACAAGTGACCCCAAAAATAAAAATACACCGTTTCTTTACAATAGATGACACTTTCTGTGATCTAATATCTAATGCAATGACACTCAGACCGTTTTTAGGGCCAGTGTTAAAGCCTTCAAGACTGAAGATTCACATCAGTGTTCCCAGCCAGCGATTTTGCATTTGAAAGAAGTCTAATAGCCGTTCACACACACACACACAGCCCAGACAAGGCAAAATTTGGGCTGTCAGTGAAAATTAAATAGACGTCTAAAAACCAAAGCCCAAGAATAGACTAGTCATCATTTAGATAACATGTCAAAGAAATGAAACCAAACACCTTGTAATCACTGTTGACTTTGCTTACATGATTGAATGTCATACATCTCACAAGTTATTTTTGGCAAAAACGACATGAAACCAAATTCAAGGTTATTTTGGCTAGAAGTGCGTTACTCATAGCCGGACTATATCGGGTCTAAAGTTAACCTATTGCTTGCTGGGTTCCCTCACAGATCTTGTGTCGTTTACATTTATGCAGTTAGAAGATGCTTTCATCCAAAAGCGGTTCATCGATTCATAATATGCACTGGCAGGATTATTGGGCAACTCGACTAGTTTTCCCAGAAAACCTTGGAGCTCATGGAAAATCATGAAACCTTTCCATTGATCAAACGTGTCTTCACACTAAGAACAAAGAAACTTTCACGCTGTGAAAACTTATTCTTATTATCTTATTTTTAAGAGTGTATGACAATATTTACAGTGGCCCCAAAAATAAAAAGAGGTTACACTGTGTCATTTCTACAGTGTAATTATGCATTTAAGTACTGAGTAATATTAACATAACTACATGTACTTACTATAGGGTTAGGGTAGGGTTAGGATTCGGTTGAGGGTTAGTTGCATGTAAATATGCATATTACTATAGTAAGTACATGTAACATCTGTAAAATAAAGTGTTACCCTGCTTTTATTTAGCTGGAAGTGTGCAGTTTCCTTACAATAGATGCCACTTTCTTTAATATAATATCTAATGCAATGACATTCAGACAGTGTCTGCCAGTTAAAGCCTTCAAGAGTGAAGATGCACATCAGTGTTCCCTCACAGATCTTGTGTCGTTTACATTTATGCATTTAGCAGATTCAAACGCAATTCGATTCGATTCATAATACGCACTGGCAGGATTATTGGGCAAGTTTTCTGAAAGCATCTCCCAGGTCTTACCTGCATCAGTTTCCCTCTGGCACTGCCCGCGCTGCCCCCGGCGAACACCCCCTCCAGGGTGATGATGGGCCGGCTGGTGGACTCCTGCTTCAGCAGGGTCACCTTGATCAGGGCTCGTTCGGTCTCCACCGCAGCGGCCAGTTCCAGGCCCGTGTGGCCCAACACCACCTCCAGGCCAGCCATGAGCATCCACGGCCAGAGCCCGGCCCAGCGCCGCACAGGAACCCTCATTGTCCCGGATGCAGCGGCCGGCTCCGGCCATACATTATGCACTGTCTGTCCACAAACCTATCCGTCCAGAAAGACAAAAAACAAAACAAAACAAAAACACTAGAATCCACAGGTGTCACTAAAACTGTCCACAACGCTATCCGTGAGGCGGAAGAAACCCCACTAGAATCCTCAGGGGTCAATGAAACTGTCCAAAAAAATACAAAATCCAATGCTTTTAGATTGTTGTGTTGTGATGTGAAATGTAAGAATGGTATTAACAACTATTTGTAAATCGAATCAAATGGAACTTATTAAATGTTGTTGGCCTGTATCACTGACTGAACATGATTGACAGGTGGTGAAATATGACTGAGCGCCAGTGATTGACAGCGGACTGACTCCTGGCGTGAGCATTGATTTAAGTGACAAAACTTTAAAAGGGTTTGATGCGATCCGCTAATGATCGATAGTTTTCCCGATTCCCGCGCGTCGTGATTGATAAGGTGACGTCATGATGACTCCGTTATTGTGCGGAACGCCGCGTCCACTTCAAAGGATTCCAAACATTCCAGAATGTAACAGGTTGTCGCAGAATCACCGTCTCCATCAATGCAACAATGTATCGGTTACTCCGCTCATGATAAAGACGAAGAAAATATTCATACGAGTTTATAATCCCAGTGTGAGATGTTTCCCGAGAGGACCAACATATAAAATGCGACGGGGAAAAAATCTGATTAGCTTTGCAGGAGAGATCGAAAGCACTGTCAGGAGAGAGAGCTCGTTCTGAACATTCATTTCCATGTTCCGAAATGAATTAAGATTAATCTGCTGTTACTACTTCACAAACCTGTTCGACTCAAATTAAATCTCCACAGATCCATGTCGAGAAATCCAGTCACTTCATGTGTAGAATCCGCACGCGCTGTCCCGAAATAAAGTCTCAGTGCTGTTGATCCGAACAGCAGGAACGCTGGAAAAGTTTAAAGTTGAGAGAGTGCGAGCGTGTGTGTGTGTGTGTGTACCTGCTGACTGTCAGTGAGGGTGGAGCAGAACTGATCCGACCCATTAAACACACACACACACACACACACACACACACACACACACACACACTGCGCCCTCTAGCTCACATCAGGGGAGAAACATCACGATTACAGTCAGTCAGTTGCTGCATATCAAACCCAAAACTAATAGAGCATTATTTTCTCGAGGGTGTACAGTACTAAACATGCGCGAATGTAATCATCACTACAACAGTTGTAAGCTTGATAATCACTTCATGGAATAATGTAATAGGCTTGTTATGACCGAATACTCATCATCCCTCTATTGCATGACAGCTGTGTTAAAAGTAAAACATGTTGAAAATTTTGTTAAACAATTTAATTACGCTAATAAGCACTAGACTGATTCAATCATCTGAATTGAGCTTTATAGCAGAATTTGAATTCGGCTCATATTTGCATAGTTTGCATCATTCATTCTGCTATTTTCCACTGTCACGCTCCTTTTAAAGGAGTTATAGGCATAAAATCCTGAGGGAAATTATGATTTAGTGTATTGATCATGACTTGAGCAAGTTTATAATAAGATCAAAACATCAAAATAACACGAAACACATCAGCAATGACACTCGTTCAGCCTTTATCAGGGTTTTCACTCGCTTTGCATTTATTCAAATTCAAAAAAGCTGAAAACAAATCAGGTCGTTTCACTGCAATTAAAATCTGACTTTCACTCTTGTGCTGTTTAATATATTGATGCTTATAAATACTGAAATATCTAAGATAATAACAAATAAAATATATACACATTTTAACTGTAGATATTCAAAGCATGTGTATTTAATTAGCATACAAATACCATTACAATTAAAGTCAGAATTTTGCAATATTTGCATGCAATATTAACTTAAAACTTGAAATCACACAAAAGCAAAACTTTCTTTAATAATTCATACCATTTTTTTAAATGTTATAAAAAAAGAGTTTTGTTTTTTGATATATTGTTCATATTATGATGTCATGCTCATATGCTGATGAATCCTGCCTGTCATCTGTGGATCATATAATAACAACCAAAAAGTAAAATCTGAATGATTATGTAAAAGCGTAACGTAGAGGTGTGATGTAGTGTGAAAGTGTCCTACCTAAAGCAGCGGCGGCGGCTGTTTCACGAGTCTTGCTCTGCTGTCACGTTCTGATCTGTACCCTGCTGTACAGAGGACTCAATGTTATTCACCATTACAAAGTAACATCATCTGTCTCTGGGGCAACCTGAGATTCTAGTGAACACACACTTAAAGATTATATTTGTTTTATTTCAAATATTGGAGGTTTGATTTTGCAGTTCACAGATTTTTTTTTTTCATTTTAAGGAATTCTGATTGTGTTTTCTTGCGGGATGAGTAAATGCTCACATCTAGTTTAGAACTAGCCATCAATTTACTCACGACAGAAGAGCTGTCAGTCAATAAATGGGAAAACAAAGTAACTTGCATTAATTATTTGAAAAAATAACTCAGAAATGTTGTTGTAAATAAATTTATAATGCGTTATTTTACTAGTTACTTGAAAAAAGTGATCTGACTACATAACTTGCGTTACTTGTAATGCGTTACACACAGAGTATTCTCAGAAGATAATTTACTCAGAAGAGATATTACTGAATGAGCTCATTGTTTCTGCATTAAATTATTACATTGTTTAAATAAATTAATTTTTCTCTAACTGTGATTTTGTATATGGACATTTCTGAAATCCATAACTTAGACAGTTACCTCTGATAATAGATCACTGTAAATTGTAACTCATGCATTTTCTGTAAAGCTGCTTTGAAATGATGTGTTGTGAAAAGCACTATAGAAATAAATGTGAATTGAATTAAAGACCAGCAGAGAAGACACCATTAACCTTTTGTGAGGACTCCAGAGATGCTGAATGGTTTTCTTTGAGCTGCTGGACTCCTGGATCGTCCAGCTCATGTTCCTCTGGCTCTAGTTTGATGAGCGGAGTGATGACAGACGGACGCTCGTCTCTCTCCGCCGGTAAAGAGCAGAGCGGAGGACTGGAGGAGTGCAGGGGCTTCACTGGGGTTCCCACGCGGACTATGTGGACGTCAGGCAGACCCTGGAGCTCGTCCACCATCTGGAAGACTCTGTCCAGGTTCACGTCGCCTCTCTGGGTCTCAGGCGTACCGTGCGCTGCCCAGTGTGAGGACTGGACGCTGTTGTGATGCTGGCTCACTGAGTAGTTCTGCTAGAGTAATGAGAATGAACATCTTTAAAATGCTGTGTGTGTGTGTGTGTTGGGTAAGTTTAGGGGATGGGTTAGTGTGTGTGCGTATGTGTGTGTGTGTGTGTTGTAGGTTTAGGGGTCGGGTTAGTGTGTGTGTGTGTGTTGGGTAGGCTTAGGGGTCAGGCTAGTGTGTGTGAGTGTTGTGTGTGTGTGTGTGTTGGGTAAGTTTAGGGGACGGGTTATTCACGAGTTCACACTTACAAATAAGTTAGATAGAATAAATGGCATACATATTTGGCGTGCTGTCCGAGGAGAGGGCTCCGGGCTCGGTATTCGGCCCGAACCCAGAGTACTCCCCCCGTATTGCTGGTTTAGGAAGTAACCAGGCGAGTGTGAGGAGACGGGGGTGGTGGAGGGATGCTGAAAAACTGTCGAGGAACGTTGGTGAGTCAAATGAGTATGTATATAGGTCTCCACTCATGCTGATTGGATAGAAATGTTGATTACTGATTGTTGACAGCTGGTTGGAATGATGTGATAATTGGATCAATTATTTGAACGTGCTCCTCCCGAACTTTGTAAATAAAACATCGTGTGTGTGTGTGTGTGTGTGTGTGTGTGTGTGTGTGTGTGTGAGTGTGAGTGAGTGTGTGTGTGTGTGTGTGTGTGTGTGTGTGTGTGTGTGTGTGTGTGTGTGTGTGTGTGTGTGTGTGTGTGTGTGTGTTTAAATATGACAATGACATTTGACTTGGCAGGTTTCATGCGATTCATAACTTATGAATATTGAGAGTAATATGCCACAAACATTTTTTACAGATTCACTCAGTAATTGTTCAGTGAGACATAGTTATTTGTGAATATGAATGATCAGAAAGATGTGCAATAATGTTTGTCAACATATCAACTGTGTAATGGGTCTCACCGGGTAATAAGCATAATGTGCATATGATGTCTGATCTCCACCTGTTCGATCTGCTTCCATAAAGCCAGCAGTGCAACCCTGACAAACTACACACACACACACACACACACACACACACACACGCACACACACACACCAGTACAGTACATTTATAAGCTAACAGAAACACAAGAGTAAGCATCAGTTTCATCTTCGATGTTTCTCCTAAAAGTTCTAAGGAGAAATGCAAGAATTTTTATTAATCTGACGTTTGATTGCAGACGTTGGCAAATCTGAGATAATCTGACATAGTTGAGATCTCCTAAACTCAAGACACATATGAGATTACTGTTTCTGAAGACAAGCCTCTGTTTGCTCTCACTGCTGTCTAGAGGAAATAATGGAAAAATGTGTTTTGCTTCCTGCAGAAAATACACTGAAAACACTGATTCAAGATGAATTTATGCAATGTTGCAAATATAGTAAATCTAAGTTTGTACCTGGCGAGTAAAATCCAGGAGGATAGGACAGGTGATGTGGGATATATTTAGTCTCCTGTGCTGGGAACAGGGCAGTGGGACTGGACTGAACTCTATGAGGAGCGCTGTAGGGATACGAGCGGATCACAGACACCGGGATGCCTTTGTTCGGGTAGAAAGGAGGCGCATCGCTGCAAGGAAAGATCCAGGAGTGCGGCGGGATCAGGCTCCCGTCAAACCCCTTCAGCTGATGGGATACGCCACTGATGTGCTGGTAGGGGTGTGCAGAACCTAAGATATGAGTATGAAGAACTTGTTGAGTATAGTTAGTAGAACATTCAAAGATTTAAAGCAACAGAATTTAAATTTACCTGATATCCAGGGGGCGTAACGCAACCTAGTTTTATGAGAGACTGCAGAGACTGTGTGGGTGGAGCTTGATGTCCAGCTCCGCCCCCCTGGACATAATGGGAGGAGCTAGGCGGTCCAACCACACCATTATAACCAGGGTTTGAAATGAACACCCGCCAAATGCGGGTAAAAATCAATGGTGGCGGGTGACGCTGTCAAATCACTAGCCAATTTGGTGTGTTACTTATAATGTTTATGCTGGGAAGTTCGTGTAAGACACATCTGCGCAGATTTAGAGCAAAAACTCAACTCGTGAGTCATCATGATATATTAAATACCGCATATTGCCCAGAATCTGCGCATATCTGGCTTACTTGAACACACACGTCACTACACTTTATCATACTTCCGGTGAAACTGGAAAAATTAGAATATGGTGCAAAAAAAGTTCATTTATTTCAGTAATTCAACTTAAAAGGTGAAACTAATATATTATATAGACTCATTACATGCAAAGTGAGATATTTCAAGCCTTTATTTGTTATAATTTTGATGATTATGGCTTACAGCTTATGAAAACCTTTTCACAATATTCTAATTATGGGGTTTTCATAATCATAAGCCATAATCATCAAAATTATAACAAATAAAGGCTTGAAATATCTCACTTTGCATGTAATGAGTCTATATTATATATTAGTTTCACCTTTTAAGTTGAATTACTGAACTATTTTGCATGGTTTCACCATGTGTATGAGTCATAAAAGCTTGATTTATCAAATATGATACAAAGAATTTTAGTCTATTATTTCATATGTCAGACTTTACAGGGTAAAGAATTACACTTCTATGTGTAGACTAGTAACTCATCCAGACATGATGACTTTATAAATGTTTGATTAGTATTACTGACCTGTGTTCTCTGTGTCTGTGGGGTTTTGCGGAGGCTGGTGATGGCCTCGACTCGGGGGTCGACAGGTCACCTCCTCTCCGGCCTGGATCTTGGCCTTGTTGCTGATGGTCAGCCTCTTCAGATGGACCAGAAGTTCTGGCCGACCCTGTTTGAAGAAGGGATTGTGGAAGTGGTGCAGGTTTCGGTGTCTGTCTTTGGACGGGCCGTCGAACAGCTTCCGGAAGCCGTACAGGTTGAGCTGTCGGATGAAGCTGGTGAAGTTGCTGGTCTTGAAGAGTTTAACGTCTTGTTTGACCGGTGACAGCAGTTCGTCCTCGAAACGCTGCTGGTCCACAATCAGACCGTCTCCATTTGGGCTCCAGAAGACCGAGTTGTTCTGGGGGTCGTTTGTCAAACACCATAACTTAGCTGGAAAGTTATTGTAGTTAATGTGGACTTTGAGAAGAGACTGATCAAACTCCATAGCCATGTTCAGTGAAAATCAAATCAAATAATCTCTCATTTCATGACCTGCAGATGATGGAAACTACATAAACATCACTAAAATATCAACATAAACAGCACTATATAACAATAACACATGTTTATGTCATTAGTTCATAATAGATCATTAGAAATATTGGTAACACTTTACAATGGGGTTACATTTGTTAACTAGCAATGAAAAATACTATTCTAAAATATTACATCAAATCAAATCTTATACATCAAATAAAATGTTGTATCTGTTATCATTATTTAATGGACCAGAGTTACCATGAAGTAACAGTTGTATGTTAATTAATGTTAAGAAAGATAAATAAATAAAAACGTATTACTAACGTTAATTGTTAACTGATGATAATTAGTGAGACCTTACTGTAAAGTGTTACTAAAATATTCAATAGATTAAACAAATTATCATAGTAATAGTATACACAACAACACATGTATATTATCAACATATATTAAACTTTGTTAATGAAAATTGATCAATTAATGTCTACGTTTCTTTATATATTTACCATCTCCTCCAAGAACCGTTACTGGAACCGTTATGCGCGTTCACATAGAACACATTTAAACCGCATCAGAATGAGGCTCGCGCGACCTCTATAACGTCAGTTAACAGCGACCTCTAACGGCTGTTGTGATCACTGTAGTTTAAATCAGTTTGAAACAAATTTTGTTATAAACAATATTATTAAATACTTTAAAAAAACAGTATAGAATTATTTGGCTTTGTGTTTATATTAATTATGTCAATCCATTCCAACAATTCTGTGCAACTCTGTGAGACTCTTATTTTGTGTTCTTATTGGAACGTAGCAGCTCATTGGTCTCAACCATAAACGGGTCTCGACTCTCAACACAAGCTAGACATTTAAATTCAACTTCGCGACAGAATTAAATAAATATATATATATATATACAACACAATACACACATAAGAATATTATTCCACGGTAATTATATGAATACAAATAAATAAATAACAAATATTTCAGGTCACGATCACGCGGCGCATATGTGTGACGTCATTAAGCGGCGTCGAATGTGCGGTTGTGGCTAGCAAGCGCCAACAACAAACAATCGTTGTTCCGAGGCATCTATTAAGATTATTTTTTGCTTAATTTCCAGTATATTGCGTTAAAGCGACAGGAATGTCTCTGGAGACTGTCCCGAAAGATCTGCGCCATTTGAGAGCGTGTCTGTTGTGCTCTCTTGTCAAGGTAAAATTAGACATTTATGATAACAGATGTTTTATCATTGGCATATATTCATATATAAATGTTTAGATACTAGAGCAGATAAGTACAAGAACAAGATCATTAACAAAACGGTTTTTATACATATAAACATCATTCTGCCTCTTACAGTCATAAAATGTACAGTATACTGTTAGATACAGTCATAGCTTTGTTAATCATAGGTAACGTTAGCATCACAATTACTACTAGTAGTTAACGGGGACTGTGGCTAATGCTTGTTTGCTGAACATCATCTCATCTTCTCTGGTTTCAGACTATTGATCAGTTCGAGTATGACGGATGTGACAACTGTGAATCATATCTGCAGATGAAGGGCAACCGGGAGATGGTTTATGAATGCACGAGCTCTTCTTTTGATGGGTGAAGAATAGTTAAATAGTCTTTTACTCTCCCTAATGTTGGTCTAAACCTGTATGGCTCGCTTGCTTTCTTCTTCTTCATAAATAAATAGAATATGTGGTGATTCACACTTTAATAGCACCATCAAATAATAAATACAGAATCACACTGGTCTGTAAAGTTACGGGTGTGTTAGAGATGAACTTTAGTTTGAAGGATTTCAATGTTGGATTTCATTTAAACACTAATGTGTCTTGTCTTCTTCATTGCAGTGTCATTGCTATGATGAGTCCAGAGGACAGTTGGGTGGCAAAATGGCAACGGATCGGTGAGTATTTAATTTACAATTACTCATTTAGCAGACACTTTTATCCAAAGCGACTTACAAATGAAGCGAGAAATAGAAGTGAGCATATGTGACCCTGGATCACAAACCCAGTCTGGAGCCGCACGGGTATATCTGTGGCAATAGCAACTATACATTGTATGGGTCAAAATTATACATTTTTCTTTTATGCCAAAAATCATTAGGATATTAAGATCAAGTTCCATGAAGATATTTAGTAAATGTCCTGCCGTAAATATATAAAACATGTATTTTTGTGAGTGAATGCTGCACAATCGTGAACATAAATGCACAACTTTAAAGGAGATTTTCTCAATGTTTACATTTTTTTGTTCCCTCAGATTCCAGATTTTCAATAGTTGTGTCTCGACCATAGATATGTCACTAGTTTCATAGTAATAAACAGGAACATAAAAGTGTTAAAGGGATAGTTCACCCAAAACTGAAAATTATCCTATAACTTACTCACCGTCAAGCCATCCTAGATGTACAGTATATGACTTTCTTCTTTCAGCCAAACACAATCAGAGATATATAAAAAAATGGCTCTTCCAAGCTTTATAATAGGAGTGAAGAAAGATTTTGAAGCCCAAAAAAGCACATCCATCCATCATAAAAGTAATCCACACGACTCCAGGGGGTTAATAAAGACCTTCTGAAGCAAAGTATAAAAAATATCCATATTTATTACTTTATAAACGCATGGCTTCATTTCAAAAGGTATTTATTAACCCAGTGTGTATGGAATGATAACTGGGCTTCAAAAACGCGGGCTCTTTTCACTGCCATTATATTATTCTGATATAACTCTGATTGTGTTTGGCTGAAAGAAGAAAGACTGTAGGATGGCTTGATGGGGAGTAAATTATGGGATAATTTTCAATCTTGGGTGAATTAACCCTTCAATATTGCAAAGTTCTTCAGTTATGAATGACATTTTTTTTATTGTTGTGTGGTTGTCTCTTGTATTGTGTTTGTACCTTGTCTAAAGATCATTTTCTACCCCTATGGGGATGGACAATAAAGCTTTTTTGAATTTTAATTGAATTTTAATTTGAAACAAATACAGTTCCAGCTGTAAAGCAGCTCTAATAATAAAACAATATCAGTATCATTATTCAGCTCAATAACAGTGTGAATGTTGCAAAGTTCATCAATTATGAAGAACTCAGTTCAACGATAAAGAAGCTCTATACATGATTATAGTCATCATTATTCAGCTGTTGGTTCAGTTCACTAATGTTCATCAGTTATGAAATGAGTTCAGTACAGTGCTGTTGTTTAGCCTGAATCAGACTGACTTCAGTTCAATAATGTCCGTGTGTTTCTCAGGTAACTTCAAGCCAGGTGTGTATGCAGTGACCGTAACGGGTCGGTTACCTCCAGGTGAGTGTCAGATTTTGATCTTATGGCTCTCTCGTGACTGCAATAAAGGTGTGTGTGTGTGTGTGTGTGTGTGTGTGTGTGTGTGTGTGTGTGTGTGTGTGTGTTCAATCAAAACGTTGGCATGTAAAGAATATCGCTTTGAAATGACTCACGAGTGTGATTTTGTTGTGTGTCAGGTGTGGTACGAGAACTGAAGAGCAGAGGCGTCATCTACCGCTCCAGAGACACGGCTGTTAAAACATGAACAGTTCACACACACACACACACACACACACACAATCAGCTGTTTTAATGACCGCTGCTCTACTATTGTCTATTTCATTTATTGTTTTATAATTTTCTTTTCTACTTGCATTACATTAGTATTTAGAGTGCATTTGATGATGGATAAATGATTTGATTATTCCATGTAAAGGATTAAAAATTAAAGTTTTATAAACAGCATTTTGTGTTTTTTAACAGTTTTTCTCAATTGTTTACACATTTTCTGAAAGCATGCCTCATATTCTCAGAACTCTACACACAAATCAAAAAACACACACACAATGGGCAAAACCCCTCAATTCTCCCGCAAAATGAAACTTTACATTCAAAACAATGTTATTTCTTCTCAAATGACACACACAAACCATGATATGAATAGACATTTATAAGAAGCAGTTGAACACTGATGTGCTCAATGTAAAACTCTTCTTGTCCATTCATCATAATGACTTAAGCCATTTTTTGTTCAGTGTTACGCTTACGGTACATACATAAGTGTGTTGTAAAATATTTGAGAATATAGTCTTTTTAAAAGACACCACGAGAGGGCGCTGTCACTCTTCAAACTCCTGCTGACAGAAATAAAGCATCCGAAACCAAAGCACATACTATAGAGGAGGGAAAACTGTGACAAAACAAGTATGTAGTGTACAGATAGGCATAAAGTACTGGATGATCTACTACTTCCAGTGAGCTTCTGAAGTGTGCAAATGATGGACAGTTTACTATCCCATGAGGCCACGGGAGAAAACAAGTACGTCCAGAAGACATTCATACTATAAAGAACATGCTTTTTAGCAGTCGTGAAGTACAGTAGTCAACATTTGAAGTGGATCAGAAAAGTTCATCACAGTTGTTCTAAGACAATAACAGGTATTGTTCAAAATTCATAACTTTGATGAGAGGTTTTGATCCACTTGTGATTTCAGACGCAGCCGTAACAGAATTAAGAGCTTTATATCGTGGTTAGTGATCTGACCTGCACTGAACTTCTGCATGTGACTAAATGCATCTATGCAATGGACATGATGGCTTTAATGGCCCACCTTGTTCATCAGGAAAGGAGCGCTGTAACTCTCATAACCGACTGGACTTGGAGGATGAGAAAACTCTTCAATTGGAGGAACCCGAGCCATATTTAGGGCCCGCTTTTACCTAAAAACATACAACTTTTTTTTTCGCATTACTATATCATACTTACTTGATTGAGAATGAAGCTGCTCTAGAAGGCCTACAACATGGCAATATGATAATAATACAAATTACTGTAAATCTGATCACATAAGAGTGAAAAATTTAACTATGTAAGCATTAATACATCATTTAAATGTATTTTTTTTATTAGTGCAAGCAGATTTGGGCATGAAGTTTAACCCTGTGTTGAAAACCCTATAACACTTCTGGTGTTTCTGGGCAAAAATGAAGGCCTGTGATCAATCAGTTTCAAAAATAAATACAAAATCTGTCCTAATTTAAAGAAAACAAGTTTAAAAAGATCCAATATTTGGTGATAAAATAGCATACGAGATTTATAAGCTGAACACCACAAGTGTGATTGTGCCATTTTGTACAAAATAAAAGCATTTCAAAACAAATTTTGAAACACACTAGTGTGATTCAACTAGTAAGCACACTAGTGTGATAAACAGTGCACATTGTTTTCAGATTTTATGTAAAATCGACAAAATAATCCACACAATTTCACTCAAAAACTGAGATATGCAAGCTCAGATAAATGAGGAAAAGAAATATAAAACCAGTCCTAACTGAAAGACAACAAGCGGACAAAAAGATTGAATCCGATATTTGGTCATGATGCAGCATAATGAGAGATTCATGAGCTATTTTTTGTAGGCCGGTCATTTTTGACCAGGAACACCAGTGTGGAAAAAACCTACAAAAAATATTTTTTTTAAATTTGGGAAGTTGTTAGTTCAATGCAATAACATTTACTAGCATTTTCAGACACGGGAAAATCCTCTCCAGGTCAAAATAACCCGAACACAACATGAGGGTTAAGATAATACACTCTCTAAAAAATGCTGGGTTATAAACATCCCAAGTTGGGTTGAAAATGGACAAACTCAGCGAATGGGTTGTTTTAAGGTTGGGTTAAATGTTTTGCCCAACCTGCTGGGTAGTTTTATTTAACTTAACTATTGTTTAAAAAATACTGTATTTCTTTCTTAAAATGAACCTGAAGTATGTTGAAAATGAACATTTATTAATAAGTTTAATAAATAATAATTAACCAATAAACATTTAATACCTTTTGATTATTATTGTTGCCTCTAGTTAATACACTCTAAGAAATGCTGGTTTGTTTTAACCCAATTTTGGGTCAAATATGGACAAACCCAAACGTTGGATCAAAAATGCAATTTAAAAATGTAACCCAATGGCTGGGTTTGTCCACATTTGACCCAAAATTGGGTTAAAACAACCCAGCATTTTTTAGAGTGTATGTGTGTGATTTTTAATTTCCCAATCTTGTTTTATGTTCATTTTAAACCAGCCATATAGTAATTTTTAAACAATAGTTGTGTTAAATAAAACTTTCTAGCACGTTTAACCCAACCGCTGTGTTTGTCCATTTTCAACCCAACTTGGGTTGTTTTTAACCTAGCATTTTTTAGAGTGTAAAAGTGCCCAACCTGCTGGGTAGTTTTATTTAACTTAACTATTGTTTAAAAAATACTGTATCTATTTCTTAAAATGAACCTGAAGTATGTTGAAAATGAACATTTATTAATAAGTTTAATGAATAATAATTAACCAATAAACATTTAATACACTCTAAAAAATACAGGGTTTTTTTTACCCAATTTTGGGTCAAATATGGACAAACCCAAACGTTGGATCAAAAATGCAATTTAAAAATTTAACCCAATGGTTGGGTTTGTCCATATTTGACCCAAATTTTGGGTTAAAACAACCCAGCATTTTTTAGAGTGTACCTTTTGATTATTATTGTTGCCTCTAGTTAATATGTGTGTGATTTTTAATTTCCCAATCTGTTTTGTGTTAATTTTTAAACAATATATTGTGTTAAATAAAACTTTCTAGCACGTTGGGCAAACTTTTAACCCAACCGCTGGGTTTGTCCATTTTTAACCCATCTTGGGTTGTTTTTAACCCAGCATTTTTTAGAGTGGTGTCATGTAACATGCAACACTGATGCACAGCTGTCAATCACTCAAGAGTCTTTGTGCATTCACATCATAAACTCTGTGATTAATTAATCGAGTTATAGTGTCTCTCTAGAATCGTCATCACTCTAAAAAGTGCTGGGTTGTTTCAACCCAATTTCGGGTCAAATATGGACAAACCCAAACATTGGGGTAAAAATGTAATTTAAAAATTTAACCCAATGGCTGGGTTTGTCCATATTTGACCCAAAATTGGGTTGAAACAACCCAGCATTTTTTCGAGTGTGGAGAAGCATCACTTCACATGAGAACAACAGTTACTGAGTGACTCATAAATGAGACTTCACAGTCATATCAGCCGTTCACTGCATCAGAAGAAACCTCTGATCAACAACAGATCTTTTACAGCCGTTTATTTGAAGATTGCTTTCTTGTTAACACCAGAACATAGTGCAATCTATAACAAAATGCTGGGTTGTTTGTTTCAACCCATGTTTGGGTCAAATATGGACAAACCCAACCGTTGGTTTACAATTTTTTAATTCATTATTGTCTATATTTGACCCAAACATGAGTTGAAACAACTCGTGTGTGTGTGTGTGTGTGTGTGTGTGTGTGTGTGTGTGTGTGTGTGTGTGTGTGTGTGTGTGTGTGTGTGTGTGTGTGTGTGTGTGTGTGTGTGTGTGTGTGTGTGTGTGTGTGTGTGTGTGTGTGTGTGCCAGTGTGTGGTGTTGTTTACTTGTCACACACTTCACGATGTCTGAATTACAACCAAAGTTAAATTCCAACAAAGAAAGCACGAGCAATGTTCACACACAAAAATAAGTTTGCATGGTTTGAAATGGTAAAACACAATAAAGAAAGTCCTGCAGCATTTGAGTTATACTTTATATCTAACGCAACGGTATTTTGAAGCATGACTCGAGTGAACACACACACACACACACACACGTAACACGTGCAGCCGACAGGAAGTGGCCTGTGCTCAAACTACATAAAGCTTCTATTTTTTAAAAGAGTGTTACATGGTGACATCAGTTTGATAAAGGTCTAAATGTCATTTTGAACATTGCCTGTGTGAAGTATGAAGATGATTTATGAGTGTGATCGAGTTCTGAATGAATCGTTTGATCATTTATCACGATGCTTGATCAACTAAAACGTAAAGCTGATTCAGAAACGCTATTTCCTTTGAGTCATCTGAATAATGTGCTTTATGATTATTACACAGGTCATTCATATCGATGGACGTCTGAGTGGAAATGAAACACTTTAAACACTGTTTATGGGTGAGTCTTATGAAACCTGTCAAAAAGTAAACTATGTGACCCTGTGATTTGATTTCTTCTATCATTTCTTCTCATTTGTAAGTCGCTTTGGATAAAAGTATGAATGATTAAACACTCTAAAAAATGCTGGGTTGTTTTAACCCAAGTTTGGGTCAAATATGGACAAACCCAAACGTTGGGTTACATTTTTAAATTGCATTTTTAATCCAATGTTTGGGTTTGTCCATGTTTGACCCAAAATTGGGTTAAAACAACCCAGCATTTGTAACATATAAATGTCTTTACTGTCACTTTTGATCAATTTAACGCATCCTTGCTGAATAAAAGTATTTCTTTAATTTCTTTCCAAAATACATTCTTACTGACCCCAAACTTTTGAATGGTAGCATATAATGTTACAAAAACTTTCTATTTCACATAAATGCTGTTCTTTTGAACTTTCTATTCATCAAAGAATCCCGAAAAAAATAGTACATAACTGTTTTCAACACTGATAATAATCATAAATGTTTCTTGAGAATCAAATCATCATATTATAGTGATTTCTGAAGGATCATGTGACACTGAAGACTGGAGTAATGATGCTGAAAATTCAGATTTAATTACAGGAATAAATTACACTTTACTATATATTCACATAGTAATAATATTTCACATTTTTACTGTATTATTTATCAAATAAATGCAGCTTTGGTGAGCAGAAGAGACATCTTTCAAAAATCTAAACAAAATCTTACAGACTATTGCATATGCATATAATAGGACAAAAATATCATGTAATTGACAGGTTTCATGGCATTCACCCAAACAAGCATATAGAAAACAAGCCCTCGATGTGCATGTGTAACTTCACTGGTCTTATCAACTGATCTCATGTCAGTGAGTTATGATGGGCTTCATCATCCATACAAATGAAGAAGAGAAAGTTAAATGTAGTAAAAGAAACTCAAGAGTGAAAGTAGAACTTCTCATTAAAACACGGACAGAAATAACTCTCGAGAGGAACGTCCGACTGAAATAACCTCAAAGAAATACTTCATTAGGAACTTTTAATACTGCTTTTTTTTTTTTATAGCACTAAAATGCAAGATACTTTTCAAAAGAACTCGAGCACTGAAGGTTCTTTATGGAATTCATGAAGGTTCTGATATTAGAATCTTGTTTAGATTCAAACGCATTTGGGCGGGAAAGCAGGTGAACTCCGTTTTGAGCTGTGCTGGTTTTAACCACAGATTCATAACAGCAGCGCACTGTGTAGGCTGAATGTGTGCACTTCAAAGTCGTGCAGTTTTGCACCCGAGTTTACACCCTAAAACATGGTGCAAAAACACCCACTCAGAACCAGTTAACATTCAAAAACCAGTCAGTCAGCACACCACCAAAAACCATCTACAGAGCGCGAATGACAAATATTATAGAAGAAAAAAAAAAAAGTAGTATGCTGGCTGAAGTGTTTCATAAATGTGCATTTAATTATCTTAAAATGTCTAATAAAAAATAAAAATTAAAAAAAGTAATAATTTACCCCTATGACATGCGTCTTCTTGGTCACATCTTTATTAATTTGTTTTAAATAATAATTGCACATACAAAGTAGTTTTAGAAAATATTTTTGTGATTTGAAAGCTAACTGAAATTTTTTCATGCATGAAAATCCTCATAATACAATCAGACATCTTAAAAAAAACTAATAAAAAAAAACAATGCTCAGTTTCTGAGCTTGATTGATAATCAAATGAGAAAGAATTGAAGCTCAGATCCACATCAACTTCCTGTTTCCAACTCAACCGTCGAGTCTTGTGCTCGTCACACTCCATTACAACTCACAGCTCACTTCAGAAAGCTTGAAACATTGACTGATCTCCGCACTGCAAACACTGAGCTGGAGGATAACCGTGTGCACTTCACTAATCATTACTGATGGCAAGAAAACATGAGTTAGAAAGTAGAAAGACTGAACGAGCAACTTAAAAACGAATTTTTTTACAGTGTAGTTTTGTTAGTGCAATGATCAGCTCAGCTTGGAAATCAGGATTGTTTTATGATGAACAGAATCTTTAATAAATCCATCAAGAGAAAATGAGAATTCACAATCAGCTCCTGATATCAGAGTCACTTCAGACTGAAATATAACTTATCAGGCCAACAATATTAATTAGAACATGTTACATCATATCCTCTGGAGGGAGGAAACACACACACACACACACGCACGCACGCACGCACACACACACACACACACACACACACACACACACACACACACACACACACACACACACACACACACAAACGCACACGCACACACACACACACACACACACACACACACACACACACACACACACACACACACACACACACACACACGTGTTTAGTTGGTCAATCGCAGGATGATCATCACACTGATCTCAGTCTCTCACACACACACACACACACACAAACGCACGCACACACACACACACACACGTGTTTAGTTGGTCAATCACAGAATGATCATCACATTGATCTCTGTCTCACACACACACACACACACACACACACAAGTTTAGTTGGTCAATCACAGAATGATCATCACACTGATCTCGGTCTCTCTCACACACACGCACACATTTCGTTGGTCAATAGCAGGATGATCATCACACTGATCTTTGAGTTTTTCACACTGTTTCTATCTCTCTCTCACACACACACACACACACACACACACACACACACACACACACACACACACACACACACACACACACACACACACACACACACACACACACACACACACACACACACACACACACACACACACACACACACACACACACACACACACACAGAGAGAGAGAGAGAGAGAGAGTGTGTGTGAAGCTCACGGGCCGCTTCCTTCAGCAGGACTGTCACTTCTCTATCAGTCTCTGTTAGAGTCGCTGCTATTGGCCGGTTCCGCAGATGTCCATATTTGGACAAGTGTGCACTACTGAGTGTAGATGCTCGATGTAAACTACAGTTCGATAAATGTGAGCGAACAAAACACATCGCCACAATACTAGTGTACTAGTGGTTTCTTGAGTGGGAAAAAAGTCCTGCATCTTTACACTCTGATTTATAAAGCCACCATGAAATGTGTATATATATATTTTTTTTATTTAATATTTACTTAAAGGATTAGTTCACTTTAAAAAAAACGTTTGCTGATAATTTACTCACCCCGATGTCATCCAAGATGTCCATGTCTTTCTTTCTTTCTTTCGAAAAGAAATGAAGGTTTTTGATGAACACATTTCTCCATATAATGGACGTCAATGGGCCCCAAACGGGTCAAGGTCCAGATGACAGTGTCAGCGCCGCTTCAACGGGCTTTAAACGACACCAGACGATGAATACGGCTCTTATCTAGCAAAACGATCGTCATTAAAAAAAAAAAAAAAGTTTACGTTTAAAAGTGAACTAATCCTTTAATATGGACATAGCAATAACATTGGACGAACCAGATGCATTGTTTAAAGTTTTATAGCACATGTGCTAATTTTCTACACCTGTCCATAGGGGGCTTTTACAACTGATAGAAATACATTGTTAAACAAGACAAGGCACATTTTACACATGGGAACAACTTTGGCCCGATTTAAGCCACTGTTTGAGCTCTCTGATAAAGATGTTTAAGGTATAGCGGAGGATTTTCTTTTTCCGGGTGGGTAGCCTATACTATTGGTCCACCTAAGTGTCAATCATTCTGGTGATATGTTTACGTAAGGCCGTTCACACGCTGGCGTGCGCTAAAAGCACAGGTTGGGCTTCCCACTGATGCCGCAGTCGCGAAGATTCTACTAGACAGGTAAAGTTTGTCATGCTATTTGGAGAAATCCATTTAAAATCACTGCTAGTAGGCGTTGCCTCTCGGGAGCAAATAGAGTGTTGCGCATGTGCATTTTTAAAAAAAATTGGAGAGGGCGGGTCTTTTCTAAAATTAGGAAAGATCCTCCGCTATACCTTTAATATTGTTCTGCAGTTTGAATCCATAGTGTAGAAAGGAGAAGCTAGACTGTCCAAAAGATTTTCTACTCACAATCCCCACTAACTGAGGCTCTGGTGGAGGGTCTAAGGCCTCATCCACACTACTGCATTTTAGTTTAGAAACGGAGCATTAAACCGAATACGATCTCCGTCCACACCGGCGCTTTAGCTGCGTATTAGAATTGATCTCCGTCCACATTAAAACGACTGAAAACGCGGATCACGTGACCATTCTCCAACACTGGGCGTGCGCGTGCCGGTGTAAACAGCCGCATGTAGGCAGTATAGGATTGTAAAATACAGAATTGACTTGCACAACAGCTGCTAGCAAACACATCAACATCAGTAACGCTTGTAATTCGTTATCCATGTTGCAGTCACGAACGTTACGTAGTCCAGGCTGTTTTTCTATGTTTTCTTCCCGGGGACGGGTCATGTGATGGGTGTCTGACGAATCAGGGACGGAGACGCCATGACTGATGACACCCAATCATAGAGCCGAGCGTGAGCCTCTGCGTCATCGTTTGTAAAGTCCTCCGTTTCGACCGTCTTCACTAAAACGCCCTCCGGAGATTCAAAACGCAAAACGGGGTCGGCAGCGTTTCTAAACTTCTCCGGTTTAGGTCTTCGTTTCTGCCGTTGTAGTCTGGACGGGAGGTGCAAACGTAGCAAAAGGTCTCCGTTTCTAAACGAAAACGCAGTAGTGTGGATGGGGCCTGAGAACAGTCGGTGACACAAACATTTAAAAGTCAATTTCAAAATACTAAAATTTACTACATTTTCAAAAGTAAAAAGCTTGTGCTTTTGTTTGATATCACAATGATGCCATCACATAGGCTTCTTGTCAAATATCTTAACTGCCTGTTTATATAGAGAATTGGGTCCCACTTTATATTAAGTGGCTTTAAGTACTATTTACTTGCATAGAAAAATAAGTAAAATGTACATATTGTGTTCAAGTTTTATTGTAAAACACTTTTGCTGCTATTGCGGTGTGATACGGGTCAGGTTAGGGTCAGGTGTGCTGGTATGGGTAGGTATAAGGGTGGGTTAAGGTGTAAGGGAAGGGTCAACAGTGTAATTACAAATGTAATTACATAAATGAATTACCACTGTAATTACAAGCAGGTATTTTAAAAATATAAGTACAATGTAAAAACATATATGTACACAATAAGTCTATTGTATCAAATTATTAATTTCAATGTTAGTACATAGTGGTTAAAGCCACTTAATATAAAGTGGGACCGAGAATTGGCTGGTTTCAAAGTAGTAATGTTTGTGACCATGCTGTAATACAGTATAACAAGTGTGAAAAAAACATTGCATGCATAAACAATAAAGCCGCGTGATGTGATATTGACTTTCCCTGCAAACATGGTTTACTTGACTTTGAAACGTCAGGTGCCTATACAAGAATATGCCCTAGTATTTCATTTCATGAACCTCCTGAATGGGTTCGTGGTCTAAATGAACCTCAAAGATGTTGTCAGGGGACCTCCGGTTGATAGAAAAACACATTGAGAAGATTTTCTGTATGTTTAAAGTTAAATGGGACAGCTGAAGCCATCTTGAGATGTTATATAAAGCCTGTGTTAACTGCCAGTGCAGTTGTTTTTGCTGACACATGGATAACTGTGTCGTCAGCATAAAGCTGGCAGTTTACACCTGGACAGCAATCAGGGAGATCATTTATATACATTGAAAACAACAACGGTCCTAAAGCTGACACTTGAGGCACTCCTAAGTCATTTGGACTCGGGTTGGATTTAACGGTTCCTACTTTCACACATTGTTCTCTACCCTCCAGGTAGGACTTAAAGGAGAACTTCGGGCAATTTTTAAGTTAATCTTGATCGTTATACCTTTGTGAGTACTGTCTATAGAAGAAAAAAAACGAACCGGATTGGTGCTTGCAACACGGAGCTGCTACCGCTAATGCCCAGAGCTCCACTCAGCTAACGGCAGTTATGGGGCATATTCATAAAGAGTGTTTTTGTGCCTCTTAACAGACACAAAATGCAATTAAAATGTCTGTCCAACATGAACAGGGTCCTTACATGACAACAAGATGCGTTTAGCAACTTAGCCATTGTTTAAATTCAGCTAAATAGTGTTTTAGAGACGGCTAGCTGTAGTCTCGCGCTGAAGTCCCGTGGGAACTCCCGTTGTAGCCGGAAAAGGTAAATAGAAGTGTGTAGGTGGAGGAGCGTCGTGTGTGTGAAGAGTGATGATCGGAGTTGCTCACAAATGAAGAAGAAATGGTTCGTAACGTAACTATGGAGAATATAGAAGATTTTGAACACATGGAAGAGGCTTTTGAGTTTGATGGTCGTCCTTATTTATTCAAACCCGAGTATACAGACGAAGAACTAGCCTCACACTCTTCAGTCAACAATACCTTTCCCGGCTACAACGGGTATTTAAATTTCATTGTAGGAGACAAAATTACATTAAGCCCCAAACATTCAAGTTTCACACACTTAAATGTTTCTTTAATGTATAATAGCCCCCCCCCCCCCCCCCCCCACACACACACACACACACACACACACACACACATTAATCTTAATAACTACTATTAATTTGGTATTAAATCAAGTGATATATAGTTGTTCATGAAGGATGAAGGTGTGCAGAATTATTAGGCACGTTTTCTTTTACAGAGAGATAAATACTATACTAATGCACAATACTATAAAGTGCAGTTAAGGCATGACCACTGGACAGTGAAATGCTCATTGGGTCAGGCAAAAACAGGTGGAGAAGAAAACACACTCGTTAACTGCTAAATAATTCAATAAGAAGAATTGAGTGTGCAACCATCAGGAACCAGCGCCAGCGTTTAGACCTGCACCTGGAGTCTCCAGAACAGCACAGGATCTCAGAGGTTAATAAGATTCACAAGCTGAAGTAAATACATGAAGACTGTTTCTAAAGGCTTTATAGACAGACAGATTGAGAGTGAGTCTTGAAGGTCCAGCACCACACGTCATCACTCCTCTTACAGAATCTGGCAGTTTTAGGAGTTACTTTTTTAGTACTGAGTAATATTAATGAACTGTACTTACTATAGAGTTAGAGTTTGGTTTAAGATTAGCAATTTGGGTATCACTTTATTTTACAGTGTCCTAGTTACATGTACTTACCGTAGTAATAACTAGGGATGTCCCGATCAGGTTTTGTTGCTGAGTCCGAATCATTTGATTTTGAGTATCTACCGATACCGAGTCCCGATCCGATACTTCTATAATACATAATAAAAGAATAAAGAAGAGAGAAAAAACAGATCCAGGATGTTCCTTATTTTTTATTTAATTCACCTTATTTTAACATTCAACAACTCTGTTAACAAACAGAGCACTTCTGTGAGGTAGCTTAAACAATCAAGTAATAAATAACAGAAATTCTTCACTTTTGGTGATGTCATGCTGCACACGTTACTGTTTCTGTGTGGAGTCAAAAGGGTCGAACTGTGTGTTAAATCTATGTTACTCACCGCATAACTATAGATGTGTTCAAAAAGAATGAGAATATATATACATATATAATATATCCGAGTCCTGATCGGGAGGTAACGTCGATTCTGAAACCACGTGATCGGATCTGGACATCGCTAGTAATAACAGTAAAGTATGCATAATTACATGCAACTAACCCTCAACCAAACCCTAACCCTATAGTAAGTACATGTAGTTGCTTAATATTACTCCGTACTTAAATATATAATCACACTGTAACAATGACACCTTAAAATAAAGTGTAACCCCAACTTCTATTTATACATAATTTACTGTTATTACTATGTAAGTACATGTAACAACAAGGACACTGTAAAATAAAGTGTTTCCAGAACACTAATGAACCAACACTGTCTCTCTCACACACGCACACACGCACGCACACACACACGCACACACGCACACACACACACACTTACACACGCACGCACGCACACACACACACACACAGGTCCGTATTTTTAAAAGAGGAAGTAACAACGGTGACACCATCATTTGCTCATTGGTCAGCGGTGGATCTTGAGGGACATTTAAAACAGAAAGGAGGAGGAGGAGGAGGAGGAGGGAAGCTGTTGCCAAACCAGATAATGTCTATCAGTCGGGACAGAACAGGCTCGCCGTCAGCCAATCAGCTTTCAGGACGAGAACAGGTCACTTCCTGCTCATCGATGACACGTTACATGAGTGACCACAGCTGGAGTTCATCACATTCACCATCAGCAACACTATACTGGCTTCAGGACATCTGCTGTGTTCATGCTTCAACGTGTTTGTGCTTTCTTTACAATACTCACTTTGTCAATGTGTGTGTGTGTGTATGTGTATGTATACATCACACACACACACACACACACACACACACACACACACACACACACAATATAGTTATTTAAACTATAACTATTAAACTGTATTTTATTTTTTATTCTAAACTGTTTTAATTATTCTTATTTCTTTTTTTGAGTATTTCGATTTCTTCTATGTAAAGCACTTTGAATTACCATTGTGTATGAAATGTGCTATATAAATAAACTTGCCTATAAACAGCAAAATACAGCAAACATGTTGAGGACTCTCTGAATGTGTCGGGCAAACATGAACACGTGATTCTATACAGATTGTAGATTGCATATAAACCTTTTTACATTTGATATTACACTAATCTCAACTCACTTTTTGCTTTGTTTCTGTTTTTTGGGGCTTTTTAGAGTTTGTCAAAGCAAACACATTGGACAAAGCACGGGGATAAACTAATTTCTGGTTAAATTTCCATTTCCAAAAGCATTAAATAGAGATGTTTGCATCAGCACTGATCATGTTAGTTAGATCGAGTCAGTGTGTGTGTGTGTGTGTGTGTGTGCATCATGTGATCACATGCAACATTTCCCCCCATAATACAAGAGGACAAAATCTCACAGTACACTCAATATAGTGTCATTTAATGCGGATCCTTGAGTAGCTCCTCCCTCTCCTCTACACACTCAAGTGTGTGAATGAAGCGTCTAACATTTCACACTTGTTTCTTCAGTTCATTAAAGTGCAATATTTCTTTTTAAACATGGATTTGGATGCAGTGTAAGCAAACACCAACAATGCATTTATTATGAAGCACTCGCAAACTCGTCATCACAGAAAATGCTTTAATTATCACTTCTTTTTATTGCTACGCCCAAGCTTGTTTGTAGAAACCTCAAACTAGTCGAGTAAATACAGTTCACAGTCATTTCTATAGTGCTCGATACACACAGAAAACAGCAGCGGTAATGCTTGCACAGTTCTTCCGTTATGTTATTATTATTATTATTATGATAAGACCACAGTGTCGTTATCCGGCTCAGTTTTCAATGTTATGAAGCAAACTCGGTTAAAACAGCTTTACAGAAAACAAAAGTTCAGCTCAATTCAGTTCAAAGCATGTGGTCTGTATTCTAATGTCTCTAATATTCAGAAAAACATACAAAAAATGTATTAAAACACACTTAGGCCTTTCATTGACTTCAAATGATTTGACTTTTTACATGACATTTTCTCAATATCTTTAACATATGACAAAACGTCTCAGTTTAAAATAGCATTATTTTTAATGCAAAACATTCAAGGCTTTTTCCCTTTTTGAAGGACAAAGGCATTAAACGGGCGGTAAATGTGTCATAGCGAAACCAAACGAGACGAGAGTCAACTTCAGATCGCATCTCTCTCACCACACCTTTTTCCACTCGGCTTTTTATAATTGTTCAAAACCCATGCGGCTCTGACCTCAAGCACACACACACACACACACACACACACTCTCTAAAAACCCCCGGCTCAGCTCTCACACACATCGTCTCGTCAGGTTGCCATGGTTGCAAACAGACTTTGAAAGGCTGGTCTGATAAAGAGAGCTGGGGAATTGAAACCCGGGCTGGTGTTCCCTGTATGAAAATAAACGCTCAGGCCTTCAAACCCGAGCCGCTCTCACTGAAGGAAGCTTCTGTTGTCCTTGTTCACATATAAAGAAGAAAGAGAAGAACACTGTGGTTTAAACACACTTGCATGTCAATAACCGCTATACGAGACAGACCAGGCCCTCTTCAAACCACCGTGTTCCAGAGATCTGGGTTAAAAATCACACTCACACACACACTCACACACATTATTCACTACTTTCTCATTAATCCACTGATCTTGAGCAGAAACGTCAAACTAAACTGGAAGATCATGCAGTCAAAAATGCTCCGGGAAATAAATAATGAAGAAGCACAAGAGTTTGTTCTGTCAGTAAGTATGCATGTCTTTTGCAGGTGTTGCACACAGGAAATAACACACACACACACACACACACACACACACACACACACACACACACACACACACACACACACACACACACACACACACACACACACACACACACACACACACACACACACACACACACACACACACACACACACACACACACACACACACGAGTAGCTCCTTCCTGTGCCTGCACAGATCATATCTTCACGTCTGCTGTGTTAGGCATCATCTACTCCACTATAGACATGATGAATTCAGTGAACTGTGTGTGTGTTGCTTTGAGTTTGCTAAAGTCCTGGCATGTTTTCTCCCAGCGGCTGATCATTCACTTCCCTCTGATGGGGATTGAAGACACACACTTTGGCATTTCCTCTTGTGTTGCAACTGTTAGGCAACAAACTGAAAGTGCTCAGGAGAACAGAACCCAAGATAAGGCTGAGAAACTCTTATCTGTGTGTGTGTGTGTGTGTGTTCATTTAAACCTTCTTAAACATTTGACCCCCTAACTTTAAAATTAGTTTGCATCCCTTTCCAATAGAGAAATAAAATGCATATTAGTGCAACAAAACAAGTTTTTATCATTGGCCCGGTTTAATGGTACGCATTGCGTTAAGCTGAACTGAGACCCCTACATGAGTTCTTCAACTCACACCGAGTCTCCCTGAAAGTGCACCTGTGAAGTAAAGACGTCCCAACGCTGCGACGTGAACATGCGCGACAGAAGCAGCCAATGACAGACGAGCGTGAGGATCTGACTTCCGGTGTGGTTGAGGAACACGTGGTCGGCAGCGAGGTTAAATAGCAGCACTTCTCCTCTTTTAGGCCCATTTCTACTCGGGCAGGAGAGGAAGACACCACAAGACCCCGGAGGAGAACAACTCAGCCAATATCTCTCTACAGGTCCGGATGTAACCCAGCGACTGGGTAACGTATGTCTATGCTTATACTAGTAAGATGTATTATTTTATTGTATTTTTTGTTACTGTATCACATGATGTGTAACTTTATGTGTTAATCTTCTGCATTCATATTTTCACATTTTTCACTTTAATTTAACGTTGGATTATCCATTGACGCATGTACAAAATCTGTTCGATAATAGTCAAAAAATTTGTTTTAAATTGTTTCTGTTAAGCTTAAATGTTAAAAAAGTAAAACAAATTTTTAAATGCAACAAATAGTGTTACGTTTTAATATTGATCGAATTATAAAATAAAAAAAATCTGTTAAGCTAAAATGTAAAAAAAGGCCAATTTTTGGAATGAAATAGTGTTGTTTTAATATTGATTATTAACTAATCACATGTCGTATTATTTAAAAAAAATCTGTTTTTGTTCATCTAAAATGTTAAAAGTCTACAACATGCATTTTGTTTCTATCATTGCAGTTTCTTTTGTAATACACACGAGCATTTTAAATATGAATCTGTAAGAAAACGCCTTCGTTTGAAGGAAAAAGCTTACTCATGTCCATCAAAATGGCTGCCGTGTGGTGTAAAGGGAAGATGTTGGTTTTGTGACGCATTGTGCATTTATAACATTTTTATTTCAATCCACTTGTTTTCAAAAGTTGATGTAATTGTGTACAGACTTTAATGCAATGTTTGTTGTGAGTTTGAACGTTGTGCACCAAATAATTTGATTCAATGAAAACTATTTGATTTTTGCATTTTAAGCAGTTTAAAGCCGGTGTAAAGTTTGGGTGGGGTTCACATGTTGTGCACAAGTGTGTGTGTGTGTGTGTGTGTGTGTGTGTGTGTGTGGAGGAGGAGCTTGAGATCGCAAGTGTTGATCCGGAGCTCCAGAGGAGACGTGGACACCTGGACACTGGGATGTACAGTGCAGTCATCCATAAAGTAGAAAGCACTACTAAACCCCTCGCCACAGTGTAGTGTTTCCTACTTTATGGATGAGTGTACTGTTGGCTGCTGGGAAACTTCACGGCGCTCGACGGAAGAACGACGGGAAAGAGAGAAGAGGAAGTGGCTTTGTTTCGTAAAGCTGCACACGTCTCATAGTGTCAGAACACGTCCACGTGAGACGCTGGTGCGCTTACAGAAACTGAAGCCAGCTTTCTCCGAGAAGTCCTCCAGAACGTGTGTCTTCTGAAGCGCAATGTGATGTTCTCAAACTTACAATAAAACTGAAAGAAATAAAACACGCTTTCGTCTCTCATCATTCACAACACAAACTCATTTTATGTGAAAATATACTTTATTTCTGTAAAAAGTCCATATTGACACAAGTCATTCAAGTAAATCACTACGACGTCCCTCACACAGCATGATGCCCGTGTGACCGTCCAGAAACATGGTTTCGGCATGCACGGAAAATACTTAGCATTATTTATTTACAGGTGAGTTTCCACAAACACACGTTAGAAAAATGTACAAAAAACATCCAGCTTCTGCTACAGACACAAGAATAGAGTTTCTTTCTCAATGTATGAAAATATCATACCTCAAATCACAAAAATACACTGAGCTCAACACCGCACCAAAAAAACAAAGGTTTTCTTTCTGTCTTGTGTCCCAGTGCAAATAAACATGTTTAAATCAAGATGCATTTACTTGAGAAGAAAACATGACTTGCAAAATGCTTGAAAACAAGAACAAAAATCTGCCAATAATCTCGTTTTTTCTGCCCTTATTGGTCACTTAACTTTCACTTAACTCAATATCTTCAGCCATTTTACTTCTCGAGTAAATGCATCATGATTTAAGAATCTTTGGATATTCGTACTGGACATAATACAATGCAAAACACACAAACGCAAGATGCGTGCACAACTACTACGACACATAAATAGAATAAATAAGGCCGAGTATAGATGGAGACCCATCATGCATGCAGTCATTACAAACACAGCTGTAGTAAACTTGAAGTTAAGACTAAGCAAGGTCTTATAAGGCTAGTTTTATTATGGCCTAGGGTTACGCTCCTCTGGGAATCACAGCATGCGTGTGGATTATAGTGCATCATCCTCATGAAGTCAGCAGAAGAAGCTCTTAATGCATTAGAAGAGTCAGTGCATGAGTGATGCTGAAAACAGCTTTCTGGCTATGCCTACACTGCGAAAACACACGTATTTGAGTTAAAATGACTAGTTTTCCAAAGAATGCATGAAAGTTTAAGCTTAAAACTAGAAAAATATCTGCCGATGCGTTCTGAAAATAAACTTAATTCACAGGGAAACACGTTTATTTGGCACGTGGCAGATCATTTTCTTGTTTTAAGCAACATTTTTTCAGAGAACAGGCTATAAGTCATTTAGCTTCTCCAGGTAATGTGTCTTGATTTAATAATGTTTACACAAACTGTATTTGGTAGGAGTTTCGAGAATGTTTGAAACCTACTTCCTGTCTGTGAGGTCGTTTCGGCCCTAGCTCCGCCCCTCTGAACGGCTGGCGCTCTGTGATTGGTTGTTAGTCGCTGTAGTTTTTTTGGCAAGATCAACTGTGTGTTTTGGACAGTCTCGCTGAGATGAGCACGAGCTGACTTAAGACTACGCAAAACTGATGAGCAGTTCAACCTGAGAAACCATGAGCACTTCTAACTAACTTTACCAGGGCGTTACATGTGTGTGTGTGTGTGTGTGTGTGTGTGTGTGTGTGGTGTTATGCTCACATGCTGTGACTTTACAACGCTCCTAAAACGGAGGAAAAGAAAAGAGGAACAAAACAATTACATCGAGAAAAAGTTAAGACAGAGCTCATGCAGAAAGAAGCAAATGTCTCACACACACACACACACACACCGTACGTTTCTACCGTATCAGACATAAGTAAATGAATTATTACTGTTATCCGAGTTCCATGTGGACGAGTTAGAGAAAAGGCGAATCTGAACTGAAACACAGAGTTGATTATGATCAATAAAACCTGTACAGAACAGACGCACGATATCGCGTTTACAGACGGATCAAAATAATGTGGTTCAAAAATGCCATTTTTACATCATCAAGAAGTTGAAGCTGATTATAAATCATGTTTTATAGTTTTGAGCCAATGAAAGTTTGACATTTGAACACATAATGAAATTCTCATTGATTACTCTCAATGAAAAAAGTGTAGAATATAATAAAATGCTATTCTCAGTAGAATAATAATAATAATAATAATAATGTGAAACTGCAAGTGGGATGTAATATCAAACATATCGTTCAGCCTCGTCTGTGATCATTCATATTTTCTCCAGTAAAAATAACTGGAATAATAAGCAAAGGTTTGAGTTTTGAGTCACTCACTGGTTTGAATAACCGGTTGGTATCTTCTAGTGTTCACCGCTAAACATCATCATCATGACCGGATAAAGGGACACAGTTCTGCAGTCTCGGACCCCGTAGTGCAAAATATTTCTGTAGTGACTTTTATTTTGTCACTCCCCGTTTTATTTTCCAGAATTCTCGGAATAGACATGATTTCATATCTCGTCATAAGTGTGCTTTGCCTGTCAGTGGATGATGCTTGATTGTGATTTCATGTCTAGATGCGGTTATTAGAGTTATTAGAGTTAGCATGAGTGATATTCACAGCTTTGGTGAAACTCCTATTGCCATTATTTGCTTTGCAAAAAGAAGGAACAGTCCGACACACGAAAGCGCTGGTGAATGTGCGTCATTATGGTCAAAATTCAGAGAATGAGAACGATTCTCCTGTTGTTCAGTCACACCACACACACACACACACACACACACACACACACACACACACACACACACACACACACACACACACACACACACACACACACACACACACGAGGAAAAGTGCAATCGCAGATCCTTCCCGCTCACAGTCTGATGCGCTACTCCTTCTTGCTGGATCCCAGCTTTCTGAAGAGCTTTCGGCCCTTGGAGAAGAAACCTTTCTTCTTCTTCTCGGGCGGAGAGGCGTCGGGGAACGGAGGAGAGCAGCTGAGGGCCGGGGTCGGGTCAGGGGTCGCCGGGTCAGGGGTCGGGTCAGGTTGAGCTGGTGGATCCGGTTCTGGCTGAGAGGAGCTCACGGGATCGAGATGCTCAGAACATTCTGTCTGGCTCACCTGGCAGACGCAAGACAAAACATGATTACATAAGAGTTCAATAAAATCAAATAAAAAAATAAAATAAATAGAAAAAAATACAAATAAATACAAATGAAATAAAATATTTTTTAAATGTATATATGATGTGAATTTTTTTATATTTTATGTATATATATATATATATATATATATATATATATATGTAATTAAATAAAATAAATGAAAGGACATACAATTAAAATAATAATAAAATAAATAAAATAAATATTTAAAATATTTAAAAGAGAGTTAACTTTCTACTAATTATATGAGAGTTGTATAAAATAAATATAAATAAAATAAATATAAATGAAATAAAATGTTTAAATGTTTAAATTTTCAAATTTATCTAATAAAATAAATAAAAGGACATAAAATTAAAATAATAATAAAATAAATATAAAAAATAAATCAAAAAAGAGCTGAGAGAGAGTTAACTTTCTACTAATTACATGAGAGTTGTATAAATAAAATAAAATAAAATAAAATAAAATACAATTGTATTGCTATATATTGTGGGGATCCAAACTAGCAGAAAAACACAGAGCCGGATCTGACATTAAAACCGCTTCAGCTCAAAGTCCTGAACAAGACGAGAAGCGAGAGAGAAACCATGACATGAAGAGACAAGAAATGAACATGAAATATTGAGTTGAGCTTAAAAGGCTAGTAAAGCTAAAATATTAATAATCTCATCATTTTTCAGCCACTTTATTCTGTTGAACACAAAAGCTATTTTGAAGAATGTTGGGGTCCATATCAGGGTTATTATCGTTATTAAAACTAAAATTACTGAATCATTTTTGCTAACTGAAATAAAGCTAAAATAAAATATTAAATACATAAATAGAAGGAAAAACTAAATTAGGAATGTTGCTAAATGGAAATAAATAAAACCTGAACAAAAACAAATACTGAAATAAAATAAATCAATCACCCCTAAAATGTAAAAAAATAATAAAAATGACAAATGCACATAACAAAATTGCTATAAAAAAACCCCCTATTCAACATTTGATTAGATGCTACTTTTATTAATGATACTGAAATAAAAATAAAAATAAATCAACCCTAAATTGTAAAAAAAAAAATTTGCGAAAACAAATTAAACACCTATTCAACATTTTATTTAATGCTATAATAGTAAATAAATAATACTAATTGTTTTGGGGATGAAATATCACACTAACATTTTTATATCATTATGTAAAAGGAAGAGAGTTTGGTACAATGTGCAGTTTTTATATCAATGCATAATTTGAGATTCTACAAAATCTATAAAAGATTATAATATTATTTCGTGTGTTTTTCTGAGCTCGACAGCTTACACTTAAACACTCATACGGGTTTGGGGAAAAGAGGACGGGTAACTGATGATGTGTCTTTAACCCATTATTAAGCTTTGGTATAAGTCATCTATATTCAGGAAAGGAGACGCTAGAGGGTTTGGGATCTGTGCAAGACTTACGGTCACTGTTTAAAGTGAACACCTCTCCTGTGCTTCTGAAAACCATGCAGAAATAAAAAACACAAAGAGATAAACACACATAAGACGACATGCAGAACCAAAGACAGCGGGAGCAACTGATGCGGTTACGCTGTGATGGACAGAACAGAACGGATGATTGACGCCGTGATGCATGCTGGGAACACACACCTGCGAGTCTCTACGGCTCTCCGTCACGCCGTCCTCCTCCGGCTCAGGAAAAGCTTGCAGGAAGTTGGAAGGAACGAGGCCTTTGTGTCCATTGAGATCTCCCTGAAAACATCAACACAATCCCATCATGCACTGCTGCTTTGCTTATAGTCACTCAATCATACTGGATCATAATGATAGCCCTGCATCTTCAAAAAAATATTCCACAAAAAAAAAGTAATTATATATATATATATATATATATAAAGCCCTATTGTTTTCCTTAGGATTCTTTATATATATAAATGCAACGTCACTTATAATCAACACAATGTTTATATATATTGTATGTCTATATATATATATAATCAACATTTAGGGCCCTTTCTTGCACCCAGCGCAATTGACTTTGTACACAACGCATGTATCATTCCTATTCTGCACCCGCGCACAGCGACTCTTCCCTCCACAGACACACATCGGTAAATTAGGGAATGAACTTGCGCTCGCGGGGGCGGTTTAGCGAAAAGAGGAGTGTGTTCCGGCGCAAACGTTCCCTGGTGATATTCTGCAGTTTCAGAAAACAACTCCGCCACTGACCAGGAGAAACCGAGTCTAAAGACAGCGGCGCGTTAGTCAGATGCTATTTTAAGGGCGCGTGCTTGGCCATTATGTAGCGTGTGAACAACACACACACTTTGATTCTCTCATCTACACAGATGCAGCAGTTTTCATTTTTGCAAATCATACATTATTACAAGGAAAAATATTAACACACGAGGGAGATCATTGTTGTGTCCGTGAAGATGTGAAAAAAATCTATCTAGATAAAAAAAATAAAAATCTAGCAACACATTTACCCAAATTATTATAAGCCTGTTTAACCGAAGCTAATTTGTGTGTGTTTCTCCCATCATCCCCAATGTCACTTCTCTGTGTTTTACGGCCCTGACGAGAGCGTCGGTCTCCTCGGCTGTGAACCGCTCCTGGCGTGCGCCGGCAAATCCGCCGTTATAATAGCGATCCGCCGTGGAACAAGCGCGCCGGCTCTTAAAGGGAATGTGAGAGGACGCTCTGATTGGTTTATTTCACGTTACGCCCAAACCACACCTATGAGTAATGAAGCGACTTCAGACCAACACATTTTAGATTAGCGTCGGGCGCAAGAGTCGTTTATCCCGCCGGGATCCGCCCACAGAGTTACTTGCGCTTTGACACTTGCGTTTCAGATCGTTTAAAATAGGGCCCAATGTCTATATATATATAGGTATAAAAATTTGTAAGAAACTAGTATTGGATTTCATTCAGCAAATATGATGCTATGGATATACTTAAAAGACACTGAAGAAGAAGAAACTCACATAGTAGAAGCCATCATCGTCCATGTCACCGAGCACATAGATGACGTCGCCCGCACTGAAGATCAGCTCAGCCTGGACATGATGAACAATTATTAAACATTAAACACACACACAACATAGACTCACTTCACTCAGCGTACACTTTTTTTTACTAATATGTGACCCTGGACCACAAAGCCAGTCACAGGTAAATTATTTGAGATGTTGAAATTGAGATGTATACATCATCTGGAAACTGAATAAATAAGCTTTCTATTGATGTGTGGTTTGTTAGGATAGGACAATATTTGGTCGAGACACAACTATTGAAAATCTGGAATCTGAGGAGCAAAAAAATGTAAACATTGAGAAAATCTCCTTTAAAGTTGTGCATTTATGTTCACGATTGTGCTGCATTCACTCACAAAAATACATGTTTTATATATTTACGGTAGGACATTTACTAAATATCTTCATGGAACATGATCTTAATATCCTAATGATTTTTGGCATAAAAGAAAAATGTATAATTTTGACCCATACAGTGTATAGTTGCTATTGCCACAGATATACCCGTGCGGCTCCAGACTGGTCATACTGTATATTATAAATAGTAATGCCATCACCTCTATGTCTGCATTAGGGGAGCTTTCTCTCGGGTCGTAGTCAAAGATGGCCACCATCCTGCGTGGTCTGGAGCTTCCCGGCGGGGGGGCTGAGCGGCTCAGGTCTGCGAGTCAAACACAACACATCTCTATGAGCGGGAGATTACGGCTCGGGAATTACGCAGGACCCTCTGTGATTCACTTCTGGGAAATAAAGTCCATAAGTGAATCAATCACAGTGGTCTCCGGTGAACGGAGTGTTTATTACATTATATTTGATGTGCATTAAATGTTATTTCTCTTTCACTAGTTTTAAAATATATATAAGATATATTTTAACAGTGTATGCTATGTTTTTTGGGGCATTATTGAAATAATAACTGAAATAATAATTAATAGCCATATTTGCTCGAATTGAGAATTTCAATTAACTGATTAAATGTAAATATTTGTTACACTGTAATTGCATGGGTAGAAAAATCTGCCCAAATTGCCCATTATTTAATAAATAAAAAACTTTTAACTGATATGAAAACCAAAATAGAAGTTTTCGTTTACATAATATATGTGTGTGTGTACTGTGTATAATAATTTTGTATATATAAATACACACACACATGCATATACTTAAGAAATATTTGCATGAATATACTGTATATATATTTATACATAATTTATATTATATATAAATATAAATATTTTATAAATAAATAACACATTTTTCTTAAATATATGCATGCATGTGTGTGTGTATTTATATATACAAAATGATTATACACAGTACACACACACATATAATAAACACAAACTTATATTTTAGATGCGATTAATCGTTGCCCAGCACTAATATATATATATATATTTCTGGCTTTGCAAAACTTCTAATATCTACTGCTTGATAAAACGACAGAACAGAAGAAAAAGACACTTATGACAGAAAACATGCAGGTCACAAACTGAACAAATCAACCATGATGCACAGAAGCACAACGGTCAAAGACTGAAAGATAATTAGTGGTTAGAACATGATGATGGTGAAGGCATGCAGCGCTGCATCATCCGAGAGTTAATATGCAATGAAACTGTCACACACATGCGGCCGGAAAACATCCGAGGAGGAAAACATGACGAGAAAGAAACGGGACGGGAATGAGGATCTCAAACCTTGACTGGAGGAGTCTATAGCAGACGTGTCCTCCCACACCGCAGAAGACTCCACTGGAGAAGGACAGAAGTGGGGGGGGAGGGAAGGGTTAGACACGATCTGATTGGCTGCCTGACCTTGATTGACACTTGGAATTATGGGGAAAAAGACTAAACAAAACCAAATAAAATGATTGAGCTTATGAGTGCAGCATTCATGAGCCACACACACACACACACACACACACACACACACACACACACACACACACACACACACACACACACACGAGATGGTGAGTTGACCAAAGGGGGTTGAGAGTCCGAGCATTAGAAAGTACACGTTTAAAGGAATTATCAACTGGTGCAATACAAGTTAAGTTTGACAACATTTAAGGCCAATATGTCAATTACATATATTTGATTATGTATTATTAATTTATATATTGTTGTTATTTTATATTTCCAATTTGCAGCTTAATTATTTTTTTTTTTACACAAAAATGTAAATTACGACAAATATTTTAAATATTATTATATAATATTTTTGCATAATTTTTCTACAAAAATAATGTCAATTGGCATTTTTTTTTACAATTGTATATTATTATAATATTTTAAGCTTATTTTTTCTAAAAAAAGAAAAAGAATAGAAGAGGCAAAAGAAAAATAGCAGTTCCAATTAATGCACTTATAATGCACTGCCATATTGGTTAATATTGTTTTTCTCTGTGAAAGGCCTTGCATACATCAGCACGAAAGTTATTGCATTTTGACGCATTGTTTTCATTACAATAACATGCATTGAATCATGCAGAGTAAAACCAGGAATATTTACTTGGAATATTTATTTTTAAAATAACTAAAAGGTTAGTTTTAAATTTCATGCTGTGAGAATATAACAGTAAGAATATCTAATGCTCGTGTCCCCCTTTGGTCAGAGTTTCAGATGCAGAAGCAGAAAGCTGGGAGTTCAGCAAACCAAACGCAGAGAGGTGGAGGAGACCCGAGCGCTGACACACACCTTTCTTGGAGCGTCTAGGTTTCGGCGGTGCAGCGGTGCGGCGTGGAAGCGGTGCATGTAAGCGGGCGTCTTTATGAAATTTAAACAGGACACGAGGGAAAAAAAGACAAGTAGGCAGACAAGAATGAATGAGAAGCCAAAAGAAAAGCAAAACCAGAACCAAGCTGAAAACGAGAGAGTAAAGGCTTACTTCACCCAAAAATGAAAGAATCTGTCATCTTTTATTCGCCCTTATGTCGTTCTGAACGCGCAAGTCTTTCGTTCATCGTCGAAAAACGTCCCTCCATTGCAACTACCACGTTGACTCTTCAAAACGTTCATGAAGAAATCATAAAAAAAATCCATATGAATTGAGCGGTTTAGTCCAAATTTTCCAAAGACTCTATCATTTTATGAAGAAAATATTGAATTTAGGCTTTTATTCACATGTAAACTTTGATCAGCGAACATAAACAAAAGCTTGCGTGAGAACAAACCTCTAACAGAAGCTCAAACGTGATGCGTAACACGAGAATGAATCTCATTGGTTCTTGCAGAAGCTCAAACGTGATGCGTAACACTAGAATGACCCTCATTGGTTCTTGCTGAAGCTCAAACGTGATGCGTAACACTAGAATGAACCTCATTGGTTCTTGCTGAAGCTCAAACGTGATGCGTAACACGAGAATGAAACTCATTGGTTCTTGCTGAAGATCAAACGTGATGCGTAACACTAGAATGATCCTCATTGGTTCTTGCTGAAGCTCAAACGTGATGCGTAACACGAGAATGAACCTCATTGGTTCTTGCTGAAGCTCAAGCGTGATGCGTAACACTAGAATGAACCTCATTGGTTCTTGCTGAAGCTCAAGCGTGATGCGTAACACTAGAATGAACCTCATTGGTTCCTGCTGAAGCTCAAACGTGATGCGTAACACGAGAATGAACCTCATTGGTTCTTGCTGAAGCTCAAACGTGATGCGTAACACGAGAATGAACCTCATTGGTTCTTGCTGAAGCTCAAACATGATGCATAACACGAGAATGAACCTCATTGGTTCTTGCTGAAGCTCAAACGTGATGCGTAACACGAGAATTAACCTCATTGGTTCTTGCAGAAGCTCAAACATGATGCGTAACACGAGAATGAACCTCATTGGTTCTTGCTGAAGCTCAAGCGTGATGCGTAACACTAGAATGAACCTCATTGGTTCTTGCTGAAGCTCAAACGTGATGCGTAACACTAGAATGAAACTCATTGGTTCTTGCTGAAGCTCAAACGTGATGCGTAACACTAGAATGAAACTCATTGGTTCTTGCTGAAGCTCAAACGTGATGCGTAACACTAGAATGAACCTCATTGGTTCTTGCTGAAGCTCAAGCGTGATGCGTAACACTAGAATGAACCTCATTGGTTCTTGCTGAAGCTCAAACGTGATGCGTAACACTAGAATGAACCTCATTGGTTCTTGCTGAAGCTCAAACGTGATGCGTAACACTAGAATGAAACTCATTGGTTCTTGCTGAAGCTCAAACGTGATGCGTAACACTAGAATGAAACTCATTGGTTCTTGCTGAAGCTCAAACGTGATGCGTAACACGAGAATGAACCTCATTGGTTCTTGCTGAAGCTCAAGCGTGATGCGTAACACTAGAATGAACCTCATTGGTTCTTGCTGAAGCTCAAACGTGATGCGTAACACTAGAATGAACCTCATTGGTTCTTACAGAAGCTCAAACGTGATGCGTAACACTAGAATGAAACTCATTGGTTCTTGCTGAAGCTCAAACGTGATGCGTAACACTAGAATGAACCTCATTGGTTCTTGCTGAAGCTCAAACGTGATGCGTAACACGAGAATGAACCTCATTGGTTCTTGCTGAAGCTCAAACGTGATGCGTAACACGAGAATGAACCTCATTGGTTCTTGCTGAAGCTCAAGCGTGATGCGTAACACGAGAATGAACCTCATTGGTTCTTGCTGAAGCTCAAACGTGATGCGTAACACGAGAATGAACCTCATTGGTTCTTGCTGAAGCTCAAACATGATGCATAACACGAGAATGAACCTCATTGGTTCTTGCTGAAGCTCAAACGTGATGCGTAACACGAGAATGAACCTCATTGGTTCTTGCAGAAGCTCAAACGTGATGCGTAACACGAGAATGAACCTCATTGGTTCTTGCTGAAGCTCAAGCGTGATGCGTAACACGAGAATGAACCTCATTGGTTCTTGCTGAAGATCAAACGTGATGCGTAACACAAGAATGAACCTCATTGGTTCCTGCTGAAGCTCAAGCGTGATGCGTAACAAGAATGAACCTCATTGGTTCTTGCAGAAGCTCAAGCGTGATGCGTAACACGAGAATGAACCTCATTGGTTCTTGCAGAAGCTCAAACGTGATGCGTAACACTAGAATGAACCTCATTGGTTCTTGCTGAAGCTCAAACGTGATGCGTAACAAGAATGAACCTCATTGGTTCCTGCTGAAGCTCAAGCGTGATGCGTAACACTAGAATGAACCTCATTGGTTCCTGCTGAAGATCAAGCGTGATGCGTAACAAGAATGAACCTCATTGGTTCTTGCAGAAGCTCAAGCGTGATGCGTAACACGAGAATGAACCTCATTGGTTCTTGCAGAAGCTCAAACGTGATGCGTAACACAAGAATGAACCTCATTGGTTCTTGCTGAAGATCAAACGTGATGCGTAACACAAGAATGAACCTCATTGGTTCTTGCAGAAGCTCAAACGTGATGCGTAATATTAGAAAGAACCCCATTGGTTCTTGCTGAAGATCAAGCGTGATGCGTAACACGAGAATGAACCTCATTGGTTCTTGCAGAAGCTCAAACGTGATGCGTAACACGAGAATGAACCTCATTGGTTCTTGCAGAAGCTCAAATGTGATGCGTAACACGAGAATGAACCTCATTGGTTCTTGCTGAAGATCAAACGTGATGCGTAACACAAGAATGAACCTCATTGGTTCTTGCAGAAGCTCAAACGTGATGCGTAACACGAGAATGAAACTCATTGGTTCTTGCAGAAGCTCAAACGTGATGCGTAACACGAGAATGAACCTCATTGGTTCTTGCAGAAGCTCAAACATGATGCGTAACACAAGAATGAACCTCATTGGTTCTTGCTGAAGATCAAACGTGATGCGTAACACAAGAATGAACCTCATTGGTTCTTGCAGAAGCTCAAACGTGATGCGTAACACTAGAATGAACCTCATTGGTTCTTGCTGAAGCTCAAACGTGATGCGTAACACGAGAATGAACCTCATTGGTTCTTGCAGAAGCTCAAGCGTGATGCGTAACACGAGACTGATCCTCATTGGTTCTTGCTGAAGATCAAACGTGATGCGTAACACTAGAATTATCCTCATTGGTTCTTGCAGAAGCTCAAACGTGATGCGTAACACGAGAATGAACCTCATTGGTTCTTACAGAAGCTCAAACGTGATGCGTAACACGAGAATGACCCTCATTGGTTCTTACAGAAGCTCAAACGTGATGCGTAACACGAGAATAAACCTCATTGGTTCTTGCTGAAGCTCAAGCGTGATGCGTAACACGAGAATGAACCTCATTGGTTCTTGCAGAAGCTCAAACGTGATGCGTAACACGAGAATGGATCTCATTGGTTCTTGCAGAAGCTCAAACGTGATGCGTAACACGAGAATGACCGCAGCAAACATGACCAGTGTGAAAGCCTCCTCAATAATTTATTTAATTTTATTTAATAGGGACACGTGTGAACAATAAACATGTACCACACTACAACATCTTTAGCCAAGGCTAATTTGCAATGTCCGTCCCTAGAAGGGCTTTTCACATGCATACAGAAAATACAAAAAATGATGACAGAATTTTCATTTTTGGGTGAACTATCTCTTTAAACAACAGAATAAGCATTAGCTTCAGCAATGAGGCGCCACAGTGAGAAAGAAAAGGCTGAACCGCAACTGTAGCAAAGCATTCTGGGAGACACGATCCACGTTGTTGCTCTTTGAACTGCTCATACAGTGACCACAAAAACACACACATTACAATGACAGTACTTTGGCACTTGTGTAAAATTGGCAAAGCTTTGTGATCTGAAATGAAACCGACACTGTGAAACATGAACCAAATTAAATTAAGAACAGACTGAGATAAAGCGAGTAGTATTCGGCTGATCATGTGACATCAACACGGTGGCCACTTGTTCATATGATTTTTAACATAATTTTTTAAAAGTACAATTCATCATTCCTTCATGTGCAACTATTTAAGGCAAGACACTATAGGTGAATAGAGTACAAATGTTGAACTATTAGATTCTCCAAGTTAATTAATGACAGAACATTACAATTGTTTTGTTTTATAAGATTTCTGAAATGTGTAAATAAATATGCAAATGATGCATTATCTAATTAAATATGCATGCATTTGCATACATTTCCAGAACGTTGGATAAAGTCAGGTTCAGAATTCTTGTTTCATTTTATTGACATATTCAAATTAAAGGTTTTTACAGAGGGGATTATGGATTTATAAATCGGAAAATGCTGTCAACAGACAGAAAATAAATGTTTGGTTTGGTGTATGTAAAGATACTGAGGATTGAAGTGGGGAAAAAAAACACTCATCCTTTGAAATCTACAGCCTCAAATAGATAAAGTGCAATAAAACATGTTTATTTCTTTCCACTAATCACTAAATTGACCAGTGCATGAAAAAACATGGTGTTACCCGTAGCGTTTTGCCTTAAATGAGAGAACAATACTGCATGCACCGTTATGAAGTACATAAACGTTGCACTTTTCCACTGCTAACACTTTAAGAACTTCAGTAAGAAACCCAAGTTCCTCAATGTTGTTAGCTTGAACCCTATTTTTAAAGCTTGTGTCAAAACATTTAATTCTAGCTGTGCTAAAATGTCAGCTGTGGCTGGATTGTGGCTTTTTCTTTGGACGATTATAGGGAGTTAAGAGATTTATTTTTATTTTAGAATCATGCTCAAAATATGACCTTCAGTCAGACTACAGCTCTGCTCCAAAACCGAGTCAGTTGTCTACCTAGACAGCACTTTAAAGGGATACTTCACCGCTGGAAAGACGAATGTGCATTTAAATTTAAATTGGGTCATTTATGTAGTAGAAATTATTTTAGAAGTTGGAGCCTTCTAGACTGAGGCCTCATCCACACTACTGCGTTCTAGTTTAGAAACGGAGAATTAAACTGAATACGATCTCCGTCCACACCGGCGCTTTAGCTGCGTATTAGAATTGATCTCCGTCCACATTAAAACGACTGAAAACGCGGATCACGTGATCAATTCTCCAACACTGGGCGTGTGCGTGCCGGTGTAAACAGACGCATGTAGGCAGTATAAGATTGTAAAATGCAGAATTGACTTGCACAACAGCTGCTAGCAAACACAATCAACGTCAGTAACGCTTGTAATTCGTTATCCATGTTGCAGTCACTAACGTTACGTAGTCCAGGCTGTTTTTGTATGTTTTCTTCCCGGGGAAGGGTCATGTGATAGGTGTCTGACGAATCGGGGAAGGATACGCCATGACTGATGACACCCAATCATAGAGCCGAGCGTGAGCCCCTGCGTCATCGTTTGTAAAGTCGTCCGTTTTGACCGTCTTCACTAAAACTTCTCCAGTTTAGGTCTTCGTTTTTGCCGTTGTAGTTTGGACGGGGGGTGCAAACGTAGCAAAAGGTCTCCGTTTCTAAACGAAAACGCAGTAGTGTGGATGGGGCCTGAAAAAAGCCAGGAAATGTTTTTTTGGCTCATGTGGATGAAAGACAACAACTCCCAGAATCCACTTGCTTCGCTGCCCTATGAGGCCACTCCCAAGCCACGCCTACCGGGCAGTATCGGAAGAAATGATACAACGAAGCTACTAGTCGACTCGAAACTGAAAAGACGCCCCCTATGGGCGGGTTGGGAGCATGCGGGACTCACTCCTACTACTGGCTGTAGTCTCGAGCCTCTGGACAAAAAAAGCCTCCGATGAAGACGCTCAATTACGATTTTTGCGTCATCAAAGTTTTTTTTCCAGACACACAATACAGAAATCTCTCGTCTCAGGGGGCATGAGAAAATACTACCGGGTTTCTGCTGATACAAAGCTTAATGCTAATCAGTGAAGTATCCCTTTAAGATCCCACGTGAAGGCAGATGCAGAATCCAGAGTGCTCTTAATGCTTGCAGATGATTTCAGGAGAGTTTGAAGTTATCAAATAAGAACAGAAAGCTCATTGAACACACAAATATTGGCTGAAATTGTCAAGTTTTGGATGATATAAACATGTTTAATGAATACGTTTCAATAGTGTATTAAAAGAAATAATAATCAATATTTCTTTTGACTATAATCATATTTTAAATATTATTACAAATTAAAACATCCGTTTACTATAATTTATTCCTGTCATTACTCCAGTCTTCAGTGTCACATGATCCTTCAGAAATCAGTATAATATGATGATTTGCTGCTCAAGAAACATTCATGATTATTATCAATGTTAAAAACAGTTTTGCTGCTTCATATTTTTGATGGAAACAGTGATATATTTTATTTTTCAGGATTTTTTGATGAATAGAAAGTTCAAAAGAACAGCATTTATTTGAAATAGTTTTTTTTTGTAACAATTCAATGCATCAGTAGCTGTTTCCATCCTCATATTATTATGCACATTTTGAATATTGCAACACCAAAAAAAGGCTGGATGGAAACAACAAGAATCGTATGCACTCAATTGAGGCGGATACAATTTTATAAGAAGACATGCATATAATCATCAGAATGATTGTTTAATTTCCTCCAGAAGCGTCTCACACCATTGTATTCACAAACACCAAAGAGAACAAAAGGGTTTATTGTGTTTCGTCTGACGCTCTGAGACACTCATTTATGATGGAGGGAAAAAGAGCCGATTGCAGCAACTTCCATTTTTATTACAGATATTTTACGCCAATTTCCCAGGAATGTTTTATGCATTATTTTTACGCCATTTTTTAACTTTGCAACTTTGGATGGAAACATAGCTATTGCTTAATATATGTATGAATTTCCTATCTAAGCATAAAAGTGTCTATTTGAAAAATATCAGTCCAAACATTTCAAGCCTTTGTATCTGTGATGCCTTCAATGCTGTCAAGGTAAGAGTACACAGCTATCATAAAAGAACAGTTTGCTGGGCTGGATATTCGCCTGGATTTCCCTAGAAGTCTCGAATCTGACTGGTCACATGATATGTTGGAGTGAAAACACAGATCGAGGTGTAGATGTACGAGTCTGACACGTGCGATGATAAACACACCTATCTTTTCCATAGATGCCTCTGTGGTGAGGAAGCCTTGCATCAGGAGCTGGTCTCTGGTCTCCTCGTCATCAACCTGGATCTCTGAAACCATATTACACGGGACAAAGCCACGGCGACCACCTGACTCGCCTCGGAAGAAACCATCTGCATCTTTGTCCCCATAAATCTGAAGAGAAGAAACACTACAATGAACTTTGAACTGGAACTTTATTATATTTTGAAGGATTTATGTACAGTGGCAACGCTGTCTCACGCTGGAGACACAAGGCTTATATAGACAGGTTTGCCTTATAGAAATCTTCTAATGAGCCGTGGTTGGGTATTCAATCAGGACAATGATCCAAAACAAACGTCAAAATCAACACAACAGTCCCCAAACCTGAACCCTGTAGAAAACCGAAGAGGAGAGAGTATCAACATGGACTTGGGAGTTCTCTATAGAGGAATGGTCTCTAATCTCCAAAAAGTATTGAATAAAAGGGTGCCATTACTTGTGGACAATGTGTATCAGAGAAAAACATATATTTCCTAATGAGATTTCCCCATATTTTCATTGTTTGACTTCAATTGAAGGTTAGATTTTTGTGCATTTTTTAATAAAAGGTCAATAAGATTAACAATGCAGATTTATTTTCAGAGTTTTCTTTGTTCATATTTAACAAGGGTGCCAATAATTGTGGCCAATGTGTATTAGAGAAAAACATATATTTCATAATGAGAAGAATTAACCCCAAGAATGAACAATGCAGATTTATTGCAAGGGTGTTTATTAATGCAAGGGTGCCAATAATTCTGACCAGGACTGTATGTCACAGTAGGAAAGAAAAGACTATCGCAACTTATGTTTCATCCCGACTTTAAGCTAGAATGGTCTACTGCAGTGGTTCCCAACCTTTTTCTGTCTGAGACCCCCTTTTTCCCAAGAAAATATTTTAGGGTCCCCCTTCACATTTAATGATATTATCGCTCTTGTAAGCTTGCAGCAAGGATGACAAAATATGTTGTTTTCAAACAAACGGTATGTTTATTATAACCAGATATGTTTATGCACAAATAATAGCCTATAATATTGAAAATACAATAACACAAACACCAGTAGCCCTTTGTAATTTAAAAACGTAAGCCGAGGAGTAGCCTATAAACTGGCCCTATTTGAAATGCAATAACAAAAATATTCACACTGGTGTGTAAGTAAAAAAATAAAGAATATAGGCTATTACTAAATGACTGCTGTCTGGGACATCAATACTTGCATGTTATTTGTGAGGCTTTATTAATGTGAGGCTTTATTTTGGACGCTTTTGGTGCTATAGCGAGTGATAATAAACTTGCGTTTATTAACAGAATAATGCGTCTTTCGGAAGAACACAGTAACCGGAACTACTTCTCTCTGTGTATGTCTATGACGAGTCACGCAGGTACTGGGCTACTCCGCAGCGCCAGCGATCCGAACCAGTGTAAAATAGTCCCAATGTAAACACTTATTATAGGAGTACCAGTGGCTCAGGATAAGACAAAAACACGGATTGGAAAATGGATTCATGATCAACTCGCTCATTATATAAATTTTGTACATTTTGAACAAAAAAAACTTTTATTTGAGCTCATTGCTCAAAACTTTTCAAAATATGACGCGACCCCCCACAGAGCTCGCTGAGGCCCCCTTCTGGGCCGCGACCCCCCTGTTGGGAACCGATGGTCTACTAGACTTATACATGTGTGAAAATCACAAAATGAAATGCAACTAAGTCAAACCTTGATAATCTGTCCCTCTTTAAAGGGAAGTTCCTCTTCAACAGCGTCAGGATTGGGGGACATGACCGCAGGTTCATATGGGAAGAGGGCAACAAAGACTCTGACCTCATCTTCTCCACATGGTCTGGGCTCTGTAACACACAAAGAGTACACACAAACACACCTGTAACATTCATATGCAGAAACACATTAGTGGTTGATCTGGACATCATGCATATAAAAAATTTTTGGGAAGCTGTGCAAAGTTTCGTTACAATAAAACAATTTATTTTAGACAATTTTCCTTGATGCATTCCAAACATTAAAGCCAGTGAACTAATGTGCGTTGTCTCCCCCGCCTGAAAACAAAGAATGGTGCGGCCCAGGCGTGTCCTTAAGTGAGGTAATCATACTAAAACCTCCTGATCCTAAGCCGCCATGAGCCGCTAGAGAAACGTGCGCACATGAGTGACACAGAGCGAGAGCGACAGGAAGAGAGAAAGACACACCAATGTCTATTCAGATACCAACAAACTTTGTGATTTTGAATAATGTTCTGATGGAACAGATTAAAACTACATGATTGGTCGAAAGTTGGGAGTAATTGAGTGTTTGTAATGCTTTTGAAAAGATTTGTCTTAGGCTCACCAAGGCTGCATTGATGTAATGAAAAATACATTAAAAACAGTACAATTCGGAAATATGAATACAGAACTGTTTTATACTTTAATATATTTTTTTAAATTATTAATACAATTTATTCCTGTGACTACAAAGCTGAATCTTCAGTGTAACATTATCCTTCAGAAATCATTCGAATATGCTCCATCATTATTGGTGCTCAATTTTTAATAAGGTTCTCACTGATATTGATAAGCAGCTCAGATTCAATTGTGCCAATCGATCGATTACTACATGAATTGATTCAACTGTAGGAGACTATAGATAAAAAATTATTCATTTAAGTCACCCAAGTGTCTACTAAATAAATAAATGAAAATGCAAACTGTAAAGCAAACACATATGCATCCCCAAAACCACCTGTCCTATATATATTGGACATGCATGCAAAATAAAACTGCTGCTCTGTACTTTGGAGTCTGACAGCCGGACTCAAGGTCAAGAGGTCGAGGGTCAGCTCCCTGTATTCCTGTTTCTGGATGAGTTGGAAGGGGGCGGGGTAAGGAATACAGTGTAAAACAGAGATGCATGATCAGTGGTGGGTAATGGGTGTCTGTCGTGTTCGTGTTAAGCTCCAGCAGTGAGATGTGCTCATCTCATTAGTGAGGATCAAGACCATCTGTAGCAACAATCAAGGGCAGGGCAAAGAAAAGAGGTCATTTCACAACCTCTGTGAGTCACATTTGAGGGCAAATATCCAGAAAAAAAATGTTTTACCTTTGGGAAAACCTCCTTTTGGGGATGTCGTCAACGGAAAAATGTTGTAAAATATAGTAAAAGTTCAATGGTGTGTATTAGTTGTCCACTTCAAAATGTATATGATATTATGGTCACTAGACATGGCTTGACTCTCCACGAATGCATATCTGTGGGTTTTAAATCAAATCAAATGAGCATCTAATCACATAGAAAGCATTCCTCAACAAGCGAGTTCCTAGGAAATGTATGTGTCTAGGTTTAGGTTTAAACGAATCAGTAACCCAACCCAAGCGCCTAGCGTTTTCAGCTGGCTAAAAAAGCTTTGGTGGACACACGGCCTAAGAATGAGCAATAAATCAGCCTCAGAAAACAATACTTATTCGTTTTTATCAAGGAACAAAATAAGTCCCAATTTAGATTGGGCCGACACACATGTGGGTGAGGTTGAAAGTACATTTGGAGAAGAAGGGCCGTCTAAAGTTGGGTGTGTTAGGAAGAGTCTGAGATGGATGTGATCTAAACGAGAGCTGTGTGCAGTATACAGTGGTCAGGTATTATCCCGGAAGCTATTTTCATAGTTGTCAATTCCTCCTGTGTCATGACAAGCTGTCTAGAGTTAATCTGCTTCAGTAGTGAGAGAGAGGGAAGTGAGAGAGTCTCACCTCTATGCAGTCTAATTTCAGAGCGGGCTGATTTTTGAGTGACATCGCACCACACTGCACCTGGATCTTCTCTTCCAGCTGCCTCCTAATGTAAGAGAAACAAACAGTTAGATGATGACAATGGTGGGAAACAGTCACTGACTAACATCACAGTGGGATGACAGCACCATCACACAAACTGCATGTAATACCACATATGAACACTAGGGGCTCCAGACTAGATCAATCACTTGCTGCTAATAAAGCAATGTGGGGCCAAGTTATACTTTTTACTTGGCAAATAACAGTCCATAATATATGAATTGCCAAGCTTGCATTTGGAACATTTGCAGTAGCCCGTGTTCCAGTGTGAAGTTTACTTGGCTTACTGCCTGCTAACCAAAAGATCTGAAACATTGTCTACAACTATTCTAGCTTCGAGCTATCTAGCTAATTTCACAATATGAAGTTTTGGTGTCTTTGCCTAATGACAAATACTGTAGATTGATGCAAGTGATGCAAACGTTTTTGTTGAATAAGCAATTAGCCTGGAGCCCTGAAATACACACACTCACACTCACACGTAAAAACTATTGTTTAAGCAACATTTGATTCCAGATAAAAAAGCAGCAGCACTTAGGGTTGTTCTTCATAACAACACAGAGGAATTATAAGAACAACAAGGAGATCCCTTTTGCATGTACAACATACAGTTTCAAACAGCACATCTGTATTGTCCAGTCTCTGCTTTAACCGCTTAAGCAGTCTCTGGACAACCTTGACAACATATGGGGCAAGAAGCATCCCATTAATATAAAGGAAAGGAGATGCACTAGAGCAAGTAAACCTGTTGAGCGGTAATGGAAAGCCAAGGCCTGAGCATAGCAACATTCTAACTGAACACTGGAAAGAGTACAGTAAGATGTAGGACAAATACATAGAGCAGAGTCAGCTACACAACTACAAATATGAAGATGCCTTGACTAGAGACTGGGAGAAAGGGTGTAGGGTACACAATCAAATGCAAGGAACGAGATGTACAGACTTAAACCTTTTGCATCCACAGTAAAATTAGTGTTGGGGAGTCACTGTGTACTTGGTGGAATCCCATGTAGGACTATAACCACTTAACATCATATGTGGTGAATTAATGCATTTGAATTGCTAACTCCATGTTGAGTTTGGAATCGAGTACCACGTCTTATTCAGAACGGACGTTTGGTTTCGTTCAGACTTTCAGTTACATTTAAAGTTCTGTAACGTTCTTCCATAACTACTTCCCTCCTCCATTCTTCCTTAACAACTTAACATGCAATATACATATCAGATGTGCTAGGGTAGTGAATGCAATAATATTGTCCACTTTTTCCTCAAAATTACTAAAAGGAATCTTAATGAAATCATTAAGTGGAACTAGAACTAGAATTGCTCAATTTCTTAATATTGTCATTGCTAAATTCAAGAACACATCCTAAGCCTTCCAACTATGATACTGCAAGTTGGAAAAGTTAAGCTACAGTGAACTGATAAGAATAGCAAATGATGTGGGTGCAAACCAGCGCTTATCTTCTCTTTTAGGACGCAAAAGGTTTCAGCCATCTACTAAAGGGATGGGCAGGCTTCTCAAAGACAGCGTCTCAAGGGACAGCAGGAGACAGATGGACAGAGGACAACCCACCCATGAGCGGTTGCTTGGGGGCAGCTCTGGCTGGGATCTGCATGTCAGGGGCAGGTTGTGGTACTCATTGTTACCACCCTCCACCCACCACTCAGAGCTCATCTGGTCTAACACCACTTCTCCAGGGCCAAACAGCTGTTGCTCCTCATCATTATCAGTTCCATACTCTACGTCAATCTCTGTCGAGGGTCCAGTGGGCGACTTCACGCGGTGTACGGTCTTGCTAACTAAATACGGTCCCTGCCCTGTTCCTGAAGATGCCAAAATGCCGGAGAGACCTGAAGATATCTGGCTACGGAGTAAGGCCTCTCTCCTGAGTCGATCGCCATGTGCTTTGTGTGTTGTTCGGCGCACACCCACACTTCCAGAACTAGGCCCAGCGTACAGGCTACTATCAGAGTCCAACTCCACCTCCTCCTCATCCTGATAGTTGATGGTGTCCACTGTGTCAGCATAGTGCACTCTGGGTCTAGTCCTGACTGGTGCAGTCCCTTTGTACCTCACTACGGGCGATTCAGATTCAGTTTTATGTCCATGATTTTGGTGGAAAGGAGAATGTCGGCGACTCTCGCGTCCACTCTGGTGGCCCTTGCCTGAAGCAGTCCGGCCTGGGGAATGTCTAGTATAGGGTTCTGATTCGGTGTTGTCTTCCTCTTCTGTGACTTCTGGGATGCTGAAGAGGTGTTTGTTGTGGTAGACCTGAGAGGGGAGCTTTATAATCCTCTCCAAAATGTCTTCATCACTATCAGTTTCCCACATTTCACACTGGGGTTGTTTTAGAAGTAGGAAAGGACAAGGCGATAGATTGAAAACATACAGATGAGGAAAAAGGTTGGTTTTGTTTGGTGTCAAAAGATGAAAATAGAAGAAAACAAGAAAAAGAAACAAGAAAATTAAAATGCAACAGAGGAAATATAAGAACAGAAAGAACATAAAAGTATGGCTAACTTTGTATCCTAACAAGTTTCTACTTGAGTAATTTGCCTATCCACACCAAAAGCAAAAATGCTGTATCACACGGCACAATTACAGCCAATCAGAACTTGCCATGTCGCAACAGGACTACTACATGTTCATGTGCATGTACATACCCTTCCCGCACGAGCTGTACCGTAACCTCTGGAGGGGACGTCAGTGATAGTCTCAGAGTACAGATCTTCCTCCTCTTCCTCCAGTATGTCTGACAGATCAGACCGACTGCTCTCCCCATGATAGTCTGGGGGAGGGTCTATAACACCACCAGCATATACCTGATAGAGTACAAAAGAAACAACAATTTCAACAGGTTTCTGAGACTCTAGGTCAGGGGTGTCCATTCCAGGAGGGCCACCTTCATGCAGAGTTTAATTCCAACATGCTCCAACACACCTGTCAGGAAGTTTCCAGTAATTCCAAAGACCTTGATAAGCCGTGTCAGGTGTGTTTAATTGGGGTTGGAGCTAAACTTTGCAGGGCAGTGGCCCTCCAGGGGCAGAACTGGACATCAGTGCACTAACTTAAAGTATGTTTAAATCAATTAATTAATTACTCTAAAGTTCAGAGTAAAAATACACACAGTTCATGCACCAAAATGTGTTTCTCTGATGGAATAAATTTGTATATCAAGATTAGCTCTGAAAGAAAGATATTCAAAAAGAGAGCAGAATAAAATGATCTTAATTGCACAGGTACACATATGGTCTCCTGATTTGGTTTGGAAACTGACCTTCATACGAGGTTGAGGTACAGGCCGCAGGAACTCCTCCATGGACACAAGCCTGGTGTTTTCCCTGTCCTCCTCAGGCTCTGACTCAAAAGGCGATGGATTGGCAGGCCTCAGTGGATGCGTATCAGGGATATTAAGAGGGTCCTTTCCTGGGATGTTATCTTTGGGGCATGTGTAAATTGGTGGCGGTGTATGAAGTTTGGCACGGGGGTCCTCCAGGAATTCGGAGAGGGAGGCAATAGGACGTTGGACTCCTGGGCTGTCCGTCTCTCTGCTGGGGTTAAGCGCTGCAGGGGCCACACTGGACAGCACTTGCACTGATCCAGGTACACCAACAGGTACAGGCATGGTGGCAGGTGAGGGCACAACCACAGGACCTGGCACTGTCATGGACACTGGCATGTGTACTAGTGTGTTCAAGGGAGAAGGTACAGCCATGGACGTTGGTGTGGCAACAGGCGCAGGCATGACCACAGGTGTAGGTGTGACCATGGGTGCAGATACACTCACCTGTTGATGGATAACACTTTCACTAATCAAACTGATATAATACTCATTCCCAACCCTAAAGAGAAACTTTAAATCCAATATCTCAGCACACAGACAATATATATAAACTGAAACAGTTCTACATTATACTCAACATGAAATTGGGTTAATGTGTAATGGAGGCAAGCACGGAGCGCGTTGAGTAGGACCAGTTATATTTGGTGCCGTGACCCGTATGGGAGTAAGGTTTAGGAGGGTGAGTGCAACAAAGGCAAGCTAGTAAGAGTGCTGTGTGTAAAACTCACTCCCCTGGCCTTAAAAGGCATGCCAGCGATTGACTCTAGAGGCTGCGGTCTTTAGAGTCTTTATTTGCGAGCCTGCCTCCCATGCCGGAGACGCCAGTTCAAATCCCGCTCGGAGCAGATTGAGTGGAACGGATTACATTTGGTGCCGTGACCCGGAAGGGAGTAAGGTTTAGAGGGGTTAGTGTAATGGAGGCAAGCTAGTAAGAGCTGTGAGTGTAAAACTCAAGAGGCCTCTAGAGGTGTGTTTGCGACTGACACTAGAGGCTGTAGTCTTTAGCGTACTTGTTAGTGTGCCTGCCTCCCATGCCGGAGAGACCCGTTCGAATCGAAATAGAAGTGCGTCGAGTAGGACCAAATGCAGTGGCTAAAGCTTAGAGCAGGGCTTCAAAAGGTTACTGGTCTAAACCAAAAACCAGATCTAAAAAAAGTGGAATGTCCTGGCTATTTACCAAACAACAAAATGAACTGAGGGCATTATATTACATGGTTTATAAAACTTGAGTCTTACTTCCTCTGTAGTTCTCAAACTTCTTTCGAGTTTGACTATTTATAAATAGGGCATGAGGAGACGACCCAGAGTTACAGTGAAAAATGGTCTGTTCATTATGCAACACTACTGTTTACTTTTATGATAAATTTGGTGTTGCTTTTTTGTCATTTTTGGATCTCGACAGCATACATACACATATAAGGCACTTATATGTGTAACAAGGCTTATAACAAGGCTTTCGTCAGGGCTTGAAGTGAAGGCTTGAGTTGAATCTTCAAGCCCTGACGAAAGCCTTGTTGGCTGAAACGCGTAGGCATGTTTTTATTTTATTAGACTAGCCATGGTTTAATAAAGGCTTTTTAATCTTCATCCTCCTGAGTGCCTTAGACCCTTATCTTTAGATATATGTGGATCCCTTCACTGAAGAGCACCGGAAGTATTTACACACCTTTACACCCAAGAAGCACTCCCAGCATTTTTCAGCTTTTTAGCATACATACACATTCTTTTTTGTGTTCCACAAAATAAAGAAACGCATACATTTACAATGTTTTTTTTTGGCTCTAAAAGTGTTTGCTAAATGACTACTTGCACAGAGCAGCAACTAAAACTCTAGACAAGCTGAAATTTAGTTGAGACTCACCGTTGAGTTAGTATACGAGGCACATAGTGACAGTGCTTCTTGTGCTGCCATTGTAGTCGTTAGCGCTGCAGTTGATGTTGGGTTTGCCCAGGCTTCTACATAGGACGCAGGACAAGGAGGCACCTCACAAGTGACTGCTTTGGGCGTGTTGACATAGACTCCCCGAACAGGACCAATGGTGTGCTCTTCAAGTGTAGCAGCGTGTGGCAGAATGGGCATATTGGCAGCAGAGAGAGATGTGGCACAAACAGCAGGGTCTGGATTGGCACTGGCCATGAGGACACTGGCGGTAGCTGGCAAAGACTGGCATTGAGGCAACGAGGCACCGGACATTATGGCAGGCAATTTGGCGGGCACATTCACCGACAATGAGTCCACTGACTCTCCAAAAGCTGACATGGTTCGGACGGTGAGCTCATGGGCCGCCTTTAACGTCTGGATCTGAGATGGACCAATCAGAACGCTGCCTGCTGTGGGCGACGACACCTCTAATACCTGAAGAGAGAAGCAATAG
>NC_136878.1:2528433-2570933 GCF_949152265.1 Phoxinus phoxinus | reverse complement strand
TATTTTCACCCAGCTGTCATGTCTTCGGTGTTCGGGCTTCCTATGGACGCTGTAGTTCGTCAACAATGGCTACAATTTCTGTTTTATTATGTTCCTGAAAATTACAATCGTAGCTCTCTGTGCTGCGCATTTTACGGAAGACAGCTTCCAGAATCTCCACGAATTCAATGCCGGATTAAACAAGAAACTGTGACTAAAACATGAAGCAGTTCCAACTTTAAACCCAGAGGCAGCCGTTGCTGGGCCACAACCTGTAAGTAAGACTTAATAATTTTAAATGTTTGCATGTATAATTTCAGACGTAATGTTTTAGTTTTATCAGGGACGTAAACAAATGCCAGCGCTCGCGTAATAGCCACTTAATTATGCTATTTCGTGTGTATAGAGAGCCTAAGTCCCTCCCCTTCCGGTGGACCATCATGGGACCTTATTTCAGAAAAATATTGTATGGTAGTCAATGGCGAGAGACAACAAATATTTTGATCTTGTTTGAATTGTGCCCTGAATTACACATATGATGTTTGTCAATTTAAAAGATACATTTTAAAGTCAAGAAAGTCGCAGTTTGATGTAAAACTGTTGAGGTATAAGACTGTGAAAATACGTAATTACAAAGACTACAAACCCAAAAGGCGCACATGTGACGTAATACCTTTTCTCTCAGTGAATGAAGCTAACTTTACTGAAGCTAACGTCTGTCATGTTTTCTATAGTCTTACGTTATAATCGTAACGTTACGCCGTGATGCCGGAGTGTGTTGTACCAGACTGCACACACACGAGCAACGGTGACGTACAGTGCGAGACGAGAGATGTAGTTCATTGAGCGATTTTCACATAAAACTAAACGTTACTCTTCTTTTTTATGACAAACTGCGACTTTCTTGACTTTCATAATTATATTTTAAATTGACAAACATCATATGTGTAATTCAGGGCACAGTTCGGACGGAATAAAAAGAGAAGTTGTCTCTCGCCATTGACCACCATACATATTTTTTCCGAAATAAGGTCCCATGAGCCGGAAGCGGAGGGGCGGGACTTAGGCTCTCTATAAGACAAACGCTTACAAACATTTTGAACCTGCAATTTGTAATTATACTAATTTTGTAAATGTATTTTCCATGTATACTTTATGACGTAATTTTTCGATTTGATCAAGAACGTAAACCAATGCCAAAGCTGTTGGTTTATAGTAGCCAGTTAGTTCGATGCTATTTTGTGTGTAAGACAAACGTGTATAAAGTAAAAAATAATAATGTAATCGCAAAAGCAAACTTCAGCTGCGGTATTACTCAGTCATTTATTCAGTTATATTAAATGTTTAATCAGGAGAAACCCGTATCTCAAAAGCTAACAAGTGTCAGCAGTGGCATTTTCAAGTAACAGCGTATCGAAATTATTATATAATAATAGTAGAATAGAATAATAATTTTTTTTTTAAATGTACCATTCAGAAACGTTTTGTAAGAGCCGTGTTTGGGGAGGTTCTGCTTGACTCTCTTCATTGCCGCTTTCTGGGTCTGATTCTGGCTCAAACTGTACGGTAGTATTGAAACCATTATTTACATTTGACCAGAACACATGCAACTTTCGCCCGTAAAGGTGATGGGCGTGAAGTTTCCGGACAACGTGCACTACGCAGTTTAGCCAATTACAACACACCGGCCCAACTAACCAATCTGAGCCCATTGCCTGTTTCTGAGGGAGTGGTTTCATAGAATCAGGAAGTCAACCGGTCGTTCAAATGACAGAGGAGAAATCAGCTTACAATAAAGGTCAAATTTATGAAAAATAAGGCTTAAAAAAAAAAAAAAAAAAAAAAAAAAAAAACGAACACATGTTATATTGCACCCCATAAATACAATCATGCAAAGAAAAAAAGCAGTAAACCACCTCTTTAAAATTGTCACTTTTTGAGGGTGAGCAAAAACACACCGTTTTGTGTCTGTCCCTTTAAATGCAAATGAGCTGCTGCTCCCGGCACAGGGGGCGGAGCTTCAAGAGCTTAAACACAATTAAACTAAATCACTAACAACTATGAATGCATGGCACTCATTTCCTTGTGCATGTAACCACTGGCAAATACCAGCATCTCACATTACACAGTAGAACATTTATTAGTAAATAATAATGATAACAACAGGTCTGTCCTTTAGTAAAGTTGCAGCGTCAGCAGCTGAAATCATCTAAATATAGTGACGCTGTGAGTAAGAAGTAAACGGACCCATGCAGGCAGTATTTATAGCTCAAGGGTAAAACCTTTTATGGATAATCACTTACAACTACTACAACCTTCATAATCCAGCACTGCACAGGATTATCTCACTGAATATCAGCTTTAGACAGCTGCACGCGCGCCGGAGAGCGCCTGAACTCTGACCCGGGACCAGTTTCCAAACTTCACCGCTAAACATCAAACAAAAGCTTAAAGGAACACTCAACAACACTGTCAAGAACCCAACGAACGATCTGCATTCTAGAAGATTCTGCACAAAAAAGTGGAGTAAAGAAATCTCTCAAAGTTTGTAACTTATGTAAACATTTTGAAGTCACAGTTTATTCCGACCCATGCAGAGACATGAACTTGTGAGCAGTGTTATGTTAGTATCATCAATATACTATTATAGTATTTTAGTAATATCATTTTTTTTATTGAATTATATAAAAAATGTAAGGTGTTAATAAAAAACAATTGTTTTTAGCTTTTTTTATAGGTCTATTTAGTTTTTTATTAATTTTATTTAAATAACATGGGCAACTAACTGAAATTACTGAAGTTTTTTATTAATTTTATTTAAATAACATGGGCAACTAACTGAAATTACTGAAGTTTGATTTAACCCCTTAAGCGGCACACTAATAACCCTTGTTCATAAATTGTTCATGACATTTTTTTAATAGACATGAAAATGCACATTTCGAACTTAAATGGTTGTAATTCAAGAATGCTTTGGAATATAGATGTGAGATTGGTCTTGTTTTAAAGAAGACATTTGGCAGATTTTTTGGACAAGTGAAATAAAGTAAGAAAGTTTAACAGAAAAAAAGTTATAGAAGTTTATAAAAAATGTACAATGTACGAAGCCAAAAATCTGAACAAGTTGTGTTTCAAATGTTAGGTTGATATCTCTTGAAATGAGCGTTCAGTGAGATTTAGTTTGGGCGCAGTACCACACTTCTCCACTAGTGGACATCACTGCCCATATAAGGGCGCCTCCATTTCCATATGTTGTTTGAGTGATTCTGAACCATTATTTTTACAATTTTCATACAACTTATGAAGTAGACATGCTATTCAGAAGTAGTGTTGGAAGATTGGCAGATTTTTTAATGAATTCAACCTCTAAGAAACACAAAAGATCACGTATGTGCATTATAGCTCGCTGACACATCACTAATGCTGAATCTATTATTATTTTCTTTATATTTAAAACATTTTCAGACCTTTTTTCTAAAAGAATTGAATGGATGCTATCTTTTGAACTCTTGTCATGAAAACAAACTGAGGTTTCTACCATTCCTTCATGATTTTTCATGTTCATCACTATTTCAAAATAAAGGTCTGAACACGCCTTAGGAGGATGAACATATTCTTGTTGCAAATTGATAAATTACAGCTTCTCTGTAATGCATTTTAAAAATCAGTCACCAAATATGTAAACTAGAGATTGTAAGCTTTCAAGTGATATATAGTTTGTCAAGATTAGTTTAGGTTTAGTATAGGATATTACTGTTTTAAATATGTAATGGCTGTGGATGGATGCGATGCCAATATTTTATTTCAATAACTATAAACTCTTTGTGCTAGCTTTAGTGGTGTGTGTAGAGGTGTAGATTGTCTCGCCTCATGTGTAGGGCTGGCCTTTCGGGGACTGGCCGGGCGAGAGCCGGTGGATCTGGGCGAGAGGTGCGTGGTCTCGGATCTGGGGCTGGACGTGGAGCCGGACTTCACGCTGATGGCGGGCAGCTCTCGATGTTTAGTCGGTGAGCGCTCGGGACGGGCCAGTTCAGCCGCATGTGGAGTGGAGCCCGTCCGCAAGACCGCAGCCACATCTAACAGAGACAGAGGAGAGCATGCAATGAGCGTAGGTAAATGCAACCAGTATGACTGACTTTCTTCAATGAAACACATACGAGCAGGGCCTAAAACTAACGTCTTGCCACACCTGCCAATGACCGGTGACTTTAATCGTAAAGAAAAAGTGATCAAAACGTAAAATACAGCATACTCTTCACTGTATAAATGAAACGTGGATCAATCCTTGTTAAAGTTACAAAAGTTATTCAGTCAAGAACAGTGAGTGAATATTCTCTTTGTCTTTTGTTGTTTGATTAATGTTATTATAAAGACGGCAGAAGGAATATTAGAGCTGCACGGATCCAATATAATGATACACACGTGTGTTTTCTTTCTTTTTCCCGGATGTTTGTGCAAAGAAAATGTACACACCGCGAGTAAAGAATTGAGTTCGCTTTCACGTCTTCTTGCGCTTGAATATTTCAATGGACTTTATGCACAGCTGCACTACTTCCTGAACTTTAGCCAGCTCCTTTGTTTCCGGTCTGCCATTATTGGACAAACTGATTAATATAGGTGTGCCTGACCAACAACAATAATCAGACACACCTGGATTAATCAGTTTGTCCAATAATGGCAGACAGGAAACAAAGAAGCTGGCTAAAGTTCAGGAATTTTTACCCGCATTTGCCACTTGGCGAGTGTTCATTTCAGGCCCTGTATGTTCTCAAAAAACAGTTCAACATGTATATGTATGTGCACGTAATGCTTTGAGAGTGTACAAGCATGTGTTCATGTCTCTGTGTGATTTATCTGTGTGTATCGGTGACTCTAGTCACCCTGTGATCTACATGCCGGTCATACATCCTTCACCTCGTCCCTCTGCTTACATTCATTCATCGCTTCCTTGCTTTAAAATGAATGGCAATCTGAGTCATTTCACTGAGCATTTCCATCAGCAACTTTAAAAATACTTTATTATTGCATTGGATTAATCAGAATGAGGCAAATAAAAACACAAAAGTGCATTGTATGCGTGATAACATGTAAACATGCTGTTAGATTTGCATGATAAACATAATAATGCATCCACATATACAGTATAAGATTAGGACTATGGGATTCAGAATGGAGTACTTTGTGCAGTTCATACGGCATACTATTTTTAAAGCCCCCCAGTGGTGAAAATCACGTTTTTAATGTTGTTTATATGTCTATGTGGTGTTTTTAATATGCTTTAAAATAAACCATGTGTAAATTCATAAGTCAACACCATTTACAGGATAAATCGGGTACATGTAGCGGGTGAATTATGAAGGCTATATGATATATATTACTAAGTTATTATAAACTATATGCCTTTCTCCACTGACTTTCTGTGATGTTCAAAGCAAAGAAGATTTTTAAAAGGCTGACTGAGATGGTGAACGTGAACATGGTTTGTGTAACATTAGCAACACATTATTCGCTAAGCAAAGGCTAATTATATCACTTATCTTTATTTGTCTGACGTAGAACGATACGCAGACTGTATAATTCAACTCTTCCTCTTCTTCTGAATCAGTTTCTGCTTCAAACATTTATGGCTGAATTAAAACGATATTTCCACTTGCCATTGAGTAGCGTTTACCACAATAAAGTTGACTGAGTGGATCAGGAGTGAGTGAGTGAGTGGAGGCGGGGCTAATTTGCATATTCATGGACCGGCGTATACAAATTTAACAAGGGTGTAGAGTTACGATCAAACTATTTAAAAAATTTAAATAAGTCATTTTGACTATCAAAGATGAGTTTTAAGAGATTGAATTATTGACTGCAGGGGGACTTTAAAACTAGTGCATGCAACAGTATGCCACACTTTTGCAACATGACCTCACTCACTTAATTTAGTAAGTGTCCAATTATCAACACAGTACACGTACTATGGTAGTAAACCATTCTGAACATAGTCAAGAAGCAACTGTCAGGGACAACAGATCACCATAGTGAATTCTGATTGGTCCATCAGAATAAAGCAGCCAATCCAATCCTCACAAAGCTGAGAGGCATGCAACGTCCAACAAATTATGCAAGTGATCATTTTCATATACCGGTGAAACTCGAAAAATTTGAATATCGTGCAAAAGTTCAGTAATTCACCTTAGAAGGTGAAACTAATATATTATCTAGACTTATTACATGCAAAGTGAGATATTTCAAGTCTTTATTTGTTATAATTTTGATGATTATGGCTTACAGCTTATGAAAACCTTTTCACAATATTCTAATTTTGAATTTGGGGTTTTCATAAACTGTAAGCCATAATCATCAAAATTATAACAAATAAAGACTTGAAATATCTCACTTTGCATGTAATGAGTCTATATAATATTAGTTTCACATTTTAAGTTGAAATACTGAAATAAATGAACTTTTCCACCATATTTTAAGTTCTCGAGCTTCACCTGTACCAAATACCAGTACAAACCTCACATTAACAAGGTGAGAGCTGCAAACAGTACCATTGTCAATACACAGAACATCTACAACATCACATAGAGGATTATTTAATGGTTCACAGGGTTCCCACATGTTGGTTAACTTCAAATTCAAGGACCTTTCAAGGACTTTCCAGGTCTTGGAATACCCTCAAGTTCAAGGCCCTGTTTACACGAGAACGCTCGCGGGTGAAAATGTAAAAATATTTTATCGGATGTGCCTTTCGTTTACACGGCGACGGGATTTTTGGGGCTTGAAAACGCGAAAAAGTGAAACCACCCTCCAGAGTGGAAATCTTAAAAACGCTTCACCATCGCGTTCCCGTCTAAAGGGTAAAAACGCAAAAGTCTGCTAGACAGTGAAGGCGTCGCGTACGCGTTTACGTCACAGGCATGCGCCAGTACAGGAAAATAACAAAACATTATCAAACTAAAATATAGCATTCATTTCATTGAAAAAAATTATAAAAAATCTGTAATTTTTGAGCGACACGAGAAGAACACCGAGAGTTAAAGCAGCAGCTTTACCGTATTAAACATGAGAAACTGTGTCAGCGTCTCCTTCACTTTCAGTGCTCCACATCGCCACCTAGCCGCCTGGAGTGCACACTACATCCAATTTCACACACTTTTGCATCACCATATGCACGCAGATTCCCTCCCCCCCCCTATAACGCTCGTCTAAACGCAGAATAAAAAGTGATAACGCAACGCCACTTTTGCGTTTTCTCTTCAGATCGTTTCCATGTAAACATAGCCTTAATGTGGGGACACATTTTCTGTGTCCAACAACAAACGTTGAGTTACAATCGTTGTAGTTTCGTGCGCGCGTGAACGTCATGGCAACGTACAACACAAAGTACTTCACGCGGGAAACACTTAACGTAACGCGTAAATGCACGTAACTAGCGTAAATCAAGCAAGCTAGTGTGCATAAGCCACAAAGGGTTGGAGAAGGGAATAATATGGAATTTGTTCCTTGCACAAAATAAATGCAAGCACTTTCAAGGATCTGTATATATGCATGTTTATTTTCAAAAAGTTTCCAGGGCCTTGATTTTTATTTTTTTTTCAGATTCACAAACTTTCAAGGATTTCAAGGACCCGTGGGAACCCTGTGTTTAGGATAGGGGAGGGCGTATGATCGACTTGTTTCTCAGGTTATATATTTTCATATCGCCCAGGACAGATCATATTACAAATTCATCATGGATGTGACCACTCCTGCCCACGGTCACACTCCATGTGTTATTCATGCAGGCAGACACGTGACGTCTTCCATTCAAGACAAACACAGCCTAGAAGGAAACCAAGTTCAATAGTACCAGGCTCAGAGGCATCACAGAGGGCTTCATTACCCTCCAAACTCCAGAACGCGATGTCTTCCCATGAGGAGTTTGTGCCTGGGAAAAGAGGGGATAATGCAGAGGGAATCCACTTATGGATCTCTTACACATACAGAACTTGGGATGCGATCCAAAACCTAGAGATCTGCCAACCTAGACAGCATTATAAGGTGCGATCCTGACACAAAAGCGGCTCTAAATTTAATCTAATAATCAACAATATTATTGATCTGTCTGCATTGATACCATTATATGTGAACATTATATGAGTGTGCTCCAAAACAGTGACAAAATTCGCATTTAGAAGACCAAAACCCAACGCTTTCATGATCAAAATCATGTTGATGTCAGAATCCAGTGTCAGATTGACGTTAATCTCCAACGTTGGACAGACGTTGTATTGTGGTTGAAAATCGGGTTGACGTCAGAAACCAACATCAGTCGAGTTCTGACGTCAACCAGACTTTAATTTCCAACCAAAATGCAACCCAAATCATCCCTGACGTTACTACTCTCTACTCAAGGACCTTGACAGAAATGTAGTGGAGTAAAAAGTACGATATTTGTCTTTCAAATGTAGTGAAGTTAAAGTATAAGTTTCCAGAAAAAAATAATACTCAAGTAAAGTACAGATACTCAAAAAGTGTACTTAAAGGTAGGGTAGGTCAGAATTGTCTAAAAAAAACTTTTATTCAAATTTGTTTAAACTGTCTTTATATACCAATACATAATTAAAATGCAAGTACTCTGAAATAGAGAGTATAAAAAACTGAGTGACTAGTGTATTTAATCTTCAATAAACACAGCTCATTAATTCCATTCACTCCCACCTAGAAACGGTGTGCGCGACTGCGCGCACGTGGGCGGAGCCAGTAATAGCAGCGGTAGTCATGGCGACGGAGAGTGACAGTCGCGCAAGCCAATCACTTGTTTCGTCCCTGTAGGAATTAATGAGCTGTGTTTTTTGAAGATTAAATACACTATAGTCACTCAATTTCTATACTCTCTTTTTCAAAGTACTTACATTTTAATTATGTATTGGTATATAAAGACAGTTTAACCCTCTGGGGACTAAGCCCTTTTTGGTCCGTTTTCTCTATTTTTACATTTGGGCTTATAAACCATATGTAATGGAGATGGAACACCATGTGTTTGGTATCTATGGATTCAGAAGACCCTAAGCTAACATAATCATGCATGTTATGTGTTTATAAAGGAAGTATGAGTGAAAAATGTACAATAATCGAGAGAATTTCAAAAACGAAAATGAGATTTTTGTCATTTATTACTGAAAATCACCCCTCACACAACAATAGTGAACAGTTTTTGAACCAAAAAAATATTTGTCAAACCCTTTGCTTGACAGCCACTTGTAATTGTTTAATCAAATGTTTTAAGAACAATGAAATAAGGAACTTTTTTTACAAACAGTCCCAGGCGTGAATAAGCGTCTGCTTCGAACTAAATGAGAACTGCTTGCTCTGAAGAACAGACACACTCACAACCTGGCAGATTTACTTTCAACTAACTGTTCCAGAGCTTGTTCTGCCGTAAATCTTACTGCTTGCCATCATAAAAGTGCTAAAACAATACAATAATAATGCTATTTAAGTTCTTCTGTCTCTCTCTTATATAGATCTCTGTGCGCTCTGTAATACTCCGCTCCGTTCGCTATCTGTCTCATTCTCCGTCCACATGACGCTGTTTGTTTGTACATGTTGAAGGCTACAGAGTCCTCTGATTGGCTAGAATATGTCATGGTAACCTTCCTCTGATTGGGTAAAAAAAAAAATCCTCCCAGCGGCAATTTTTCCATTGGTGGAATTTGCCTAACAACATCGATTTCATTGGCCTTTTTATGCAGTGGTATTGCGCAACAGCGAAGTGTGTGTCTAATACAAACGGGACATCACTGTTTTCAGCGGAATCTGAGGAAGACGGCAAAAAGGACCGCACCTCTCTATCATTAATAGTTTTGAAGATAATTGCACATTTGTAAAAGTATGCCATTTTGGGCGGTACCGCCCAATTCGTCCCCAGAGGGTTAAGCCAATTTGAAAAAAAAGTTCTTTAGACAATTCTTACCTACACAACCTTTAAGTACAGTACTTAAGTAAATGTACTTTATTATTGTCCACCTCTGTCAAAACTTCAACTCAAACTAGCGCACGACCTCGACGCCATCGTTCTCAGACACTCCCTCTGTTCGCTGATTGGACCGGTAAAAAATTGACTGGAGAAAACCCGCGAACACACCGCAAACCCGGACGACGTACTGAAGGAAAATGGAAATTGAGCGGAAGTACGTAGCAGGGCGGAGCCAGGCTAAATGTAGCATAATAAGGTTTAGTCATTTTTGACCCGAAACACCAAATTAGGTACATTTTCAACACAGCACAAGGGTTAATTTAGCGTACCGGTCTCACCAGGCAGGCCGAGCCCATTGGTCAGCTGGGTCAGACTGGAGCTGGACAGCAGGCCGGGGGCCGACAGGTCGATCTTTGAGGCCTGAACCCGAAACTTGTCCAGTTCCTGTGACAGCATCCCAAACTGTTCGCTCTGACTGCGGCATTTGTCCTCCAGCTCCCGAACTTTCGCCTACACAGGGTCGACATTAACATGCACACATTAATTCATATTCATCATGAGGTACAGTGCTTAGCATAAGTGAACACACCCATGCTAAAGTTGAGTAAAAAGAGGAATAAAAATCATCTTTTGGAAATTGATCTTAATGCCTGAATTAAAAAAATGAGGAAAACTCCAACCTTTACAGACGCCAATTTTCTTTGTGAATGAATAATGTATCGTAAATAAATACTACCTTAGAGATTGGCATGGTTTTATTTCAGTTAGCCTAATAGCTGGAGTGATTTGGGTATGATTATGTGATGATGTGCGGCTATTTTAATCCCAAAGGCCAAGGGAACTTTATCAGGTTTATAGTATATAACTGGCCTTTAAAAATAAAAATCTGCCGGCTTCTATGGGGATTTAGCACAGGGGGGTCCTGACTTATGTGTGTTTTAAGGAAGAACATTTACTTATTTACGATACATTATTCATTCACAAAGAAAATTGGTGTCCTTAAAGGTTGGAGTTTTCCTCATTTTTTTAATTAAGGCATTAAGATCAATTTCCAAAAGATTATTTTGTATTCCTCTTTTTAGTCAACTTTAGCATGGGTGTGTTTACTTATGCTTAGCACAGTACATACATAACCGTTTGTTTGATGAAGAAATGGAGATGCTAAAAGCAATGGTTGATGCACTGCAAAAGTGGGATTAGCCAATCAGAGCATGTGATGATGCAATGAATATGTGACATCATCTATTCAGCGTCTATAATTGGGCAAGTCTCGAGATTCAAATTATAGCTTGTTCATCTCAATGAAACTATGAATATTCATAAGACCTTTTAAGCTATCATTGTTTGTGCTTTACAAGACATTTTGTGAACTTTAGGATATTAATCTCAGTGGGAGGTGTTCTCCAAAAAATACAAAAGAGTTTTTTTTTATGAGACTTTTTAATGAGATTTTTATTTATTAATTTTTTATTTTAATGAATAAAAAAAATCATCCAACATCTGAAAAATCCGACACATCTTTACTTAACAAGACATATGATTTGTAATTATATAAAATTACTTGCTGAAGTTACTTGAGTTTATTACTTGGTGTTTGTGTTTTTTTCAAATCACTAATCATATGCTCCATTTATTTAGGAATATTCAAACTATTCATTTTAATAGTTCTCATACCGGTGAAACTCGAAATGTTTTAATTTTGTGCATTTCAAGTTCATTTATTTCAGTAATTCAACTTAAAAGGTGAAACTAATATATTATATAGACTCATTACATGCAAAGTGAGATATGTCAAGTCTTTATTTGTTTTTGATTGATTATGGCTTACAGCTTATGAAAACCTTTTCACAATATTCTAATCTTGAATTTGGGGTTTTCATAAGCTGTAAGCCATAATCATCAAAATTATAACAAATAAAGGCTTGAAATATCTCACTTTGCATGTAATGAGTCTATATAATATATTAGTTTCACCTTTTAAGTTGAATTACTGAAATAAATTAACATTTTTCACCTGTATATCTTAATATTTGTGTCATTAAAACCTAAACCCTATACAATCATGAAAATATGGTGTGTAGGTTTTCTAGATGACAACTTTAATGCATCGAGTCACATGATATGTGCACAAAAAGCTTCATAAATAAGCAGCGAGTGAAGAGGAGGCAACAGGTGAACAGTGGAGGCGAAGGAAGGGGGTTAGAGCCGTTCTGCTGAGTGTAAAACACTAGCGTGTAGTAAAGCGTTCAAAACTCGAGAGGTTGAGTTCGTGAGACTACGGCGAGCTAGTTTCACTTCCGGCTCTGTGGTTCAGTTTCCTGGCATACTGAGCACACAAGGCTCAAAAACACACACACACACACACACACACATTAACTGGCCGACTGTCACTCGTTCAGTCGCTGCTCTCAGCCCTAAAAATAAAGAGTTTCCTGTAAAACTCTCACCTCAAAAGTCTGCGTGTCACATTTAAACGTCAGAATTCTCACAATTAACTTTAACACATTGCACAGAAAATACTCTCTGAGAAAAGAAAAGAAAAAAAAACACACAAAAAGCTGAATAGCACCCGACTTTTAGGAGTGTTTTTAGCCCTTCTTTCACGTTTAAAACATTTATTTGAGTGCTAAAAACTATAATAGAGATGCTTCTGTCATGCTGAACACTCACAAACACAACCTGTGAACACCTTTAGCCGTGTGGTTTAAGTAAACTGCAAAACAGATCTCACAAACCACACACGTGCACACACACACAGGCACACATGCGCGTGCACACACACACACTTGTTTGTTTGTGAGGAAATTGCATTGACTTCCATTGGTTTTATTTCATGTGATATTATCTATGGCCTAACCCAACCTCTACCCATGAGCGTGCCCATCACAGACACACTAGACTTACAGAAAAACATATTTCGGCTGATTCATCAGTCCCGGGTATTTTTTTTTCTTTTTAATTTGCTGCGGCAATATTTTTTTGCTAATTTGCAGTGAAAACCCACCAATAATCATAATGCACTTTTAATTAGTGTTAGCGACAGTAAGAGTGCAATTACCTGTACATAATGTTTTGTGCATATTTACTGAAACTGTGGTTCTGGTCCCACATGCACTAGGCAGTGACACCAGCGTAGAAATACTCTTAATTACGTTTTTTCTTGATATTCAGAATTGTGTTGGACACAAAACCTTTTATTGTGATCAGTGACACTGATTATACTACACATTTTAAATGTTATAAGTTAGTATTTAATGTTTTTACAATTTCAAAATTATATTATTGGCTATTGTCTTCAATGTATTATTAGAGTATTGTCAGTGATTGCATTTAAAAAGTGGATAGCCAGTAAAATAATTTTACAAATCTACTAGTGAAATGAGGCATTTAACAGGAGTAGCAAATGTTACATTTATATACATAAATATACCCCAATATACATTATTTTTTAGTATTACATAGTAGTTTAATTGTTTCATTAACCTCTGGAACCTTTAATTTCATTCCACACACACACACACACACACACACACACACACACACACACACTCTTCTAGAATTATCATTTTTATCAAGCTTGTATGTTTATATTCAGTTAATTCACTTTAATGGCAATGAAAATTACCTATTAAATTGGCATTAAAGTGAAATTACTGAACTTAAACATATACGAGCTTGATATAAATGCTCATTTTAGGAGTAAATTTCAGATGGCACTTAGAGGCTTTTGCATCTGAAGTCTTCATATATATATATATACTTATATTATAAATAAGGCATTGGATCACTTGCTCAGGCACATCTCTATCACGCATTTTGGGAGCGAACAGGTTAAAAAGAAAATAATTCATGAATTAATTATTTGGAATATTTAATATTACCCTGTCCATCGCTCAAATGGGCCTCATGTAGGAAAGTTTCTTTCCTTTTAAAACCAAAACATATAACCGGATGCTTCATATACTCCTCTATCTTTACAAGGGAATTAAAATGCAGCAGCAGGACACTTGAACACACATTAATTCATTTGTTTGGACTGAATTTTTAATTGTTATTACCTAACATTGCTTCCCCCCTCTCAGGTTTACTTTTTTTTTTGGCAGAAAAATAGTGTGAGAAAAGACAAAAATGTGAGCTGTCACAAATTAGGCCCTTACAAGCAGTGTTCGAATTATACCGTGAGCTTCGGGGGTACAGCCATTTCGACTGGCAACGTCACTCTCCATTTTTTTTATCTTGACTTACACACATGATGAAAACGGCGTTGTTAAAGGGGGGGTAAAATACTTAGTTTTAGTCAATCTCATGTTAATCTTGAGTACCTATAGAGTAATAGTGCGTCCTTCATATCTCCAAAAAGTATTTAGTTTCATCATATTTATAAAATAAAAATACAGCTTTCCGATTCTAACCGGAAAAAGCCGAGGTCCTTGATTCTGGGCGTGGGCGGAGCTATAGAGTCAAGCGGGAGCGCCCGGGAAGGTTTGCTTATTATCGATCGTGGTGCGGTAGGCCATATTACTTATATATATAGTATTTGGTTTGCAAATCCAGCGACGACCTGGGCCTTGTTAATAAAACATTCGTCACTGACCAGAACACAAAACCGCACTTGCCACACTCCTTTGCTGTCCCAAACTGCATCCACTGTTCCAGTAACACTGGGTTCTTTGGGAAGCTGAACAAGGTAAACTTTCCCTCACATCCCAAAACACACTTTTTTGAAGACATTCTTGACATCAACCATTCCTATTTAGCGCTGCTGATGATGATTTCCGGTAGTAGCGCGTCGATGAGCGCGGTCTTTCTCTCCTCTGGTCGACGTGTGCGTGAACGCGCTTTTCCGAGAGCAATGCTCATATAAGGAGTTCCACTCTGGTCTACGTCATTAGATCTACGATAGAAAAAAACCAGCCGAAACGTGTTGCAATCCGGAAGTATGATTTTCAGCACAGAAATTCTCTGTTATTCGTTCAAAATAACTTTTCAAACTTTGGCCATTATTAGCATGAGAATCCATCTCTTTAACACTGTAAACAACTCTGAATACATGAAACACCATTGTACCCCCCCTTTAATGTGTGTTGTTAATTATAGGCTACATTATATAAGTCATGTTACATAGGCCTATTTTCAGTTCAAAATGGCGAAATTAGACAAAAATTTATTAGTTTTCCTGACTATTTTTGTCATTCGTTTAACATTTATGACCTAAACATTTATGACTCAAATTTGAAATGTTTAGTTTAGCTACTTAAATCTTCTCTCGTACTTGACCGTAAACTTGAAGTGTTGAGTCGCTCTGCTAAAATTCGTTCTCAGCGGCTTCTTTGAAATATATTCTCTCAAATATTCTGACATTGACGAGCAGTGACAGACCCATGAGGCTCAGATGAACACACACACACACACACACACACACACGCACACACACACACACTGTTCTCTGTTTCTGATGTGCGCTCTGCTCGGCGCCGCTACGGATTGAAGATGAAGAACGCGCTGAATCTGATTATAAGTGAACATGAATGTGTGTAGCCTACACAATTATTACTTATTAAAAAAAATCAGTACCCCCCAAACTATTATTTTGATCCCTTTTGGGAGGGTCTAAGTCTCATCTAGGGGGGTCGGACCCCCCCTAATACCCGCTGTAATTCGAACTATGCTTACAAGTATAGTTAAAGCACTCACACACACACAAACAAGCACACACACACACACACACATGTACATACACACACTAACTGAACATAACTTGGCTCTAAACAGACACAGGGTTTTTAATGAGAGTGTTTTGGAGCGGTTCTGATACCTGCATGCAGTCCAGTGTATTCTGGTGAGCGGCCAAAAAAACACGGAGTATAAGAAAGAGAGCGAGAGAGAGAGAGAGAGAGAGAGAGAGAGAGAGAGAGAGAGAGAGAGGAGACATCATGCATTTCAAAAGCAGTCCGAGCAGATATTAGTTTAGATTATGAGACGCTGCAGTCCGGAGCCTGTTGAGCCGCATCACTGCTGACTGTATCTGTACCTCCTCGAGAAGTGCACAGTTCATGAAGCTATATCTTTAAAAGCTGCACGGTACCGTTGCGAAATACTTCGTTCTAACCTCATACCACAAATGCAAGAACATTCATGCACAAACAAATCTGAGCTGCAAACTCTCAAAGCGCTTGCAACATCAAGATCAAGGTTTGATTCTCACCGACACTGATGTAGGAGAAAGTTAAATGCAATGAGAGTCACTTTGGATAAAAGCATATTTATTGCCTTGCTGAATTTACTTTATTGTTAATTTATTGCATAGCGCATACTTATTTAATTCCCAATACTGGACCCTTAATTTTCATATTTATGTTTTGTCATTGCTGTATTGAAGCAACTCAAGGGACTTTGAAATGATAAACCAGACTAGTAGGTAAACAGAGCCCTCTGGAGGATGAAGATACAATCATCAGTGATGCAGTTTAGAGAGAGAGAGAGAGAGAGAGAGAGAGAGAGAGAGAGAGAGAGAGAGAGAGAGAGAGAGAGAGAGAGAGAGACAGGAAACGCATCATCACATCAAACAGGAAGTGCACACGCTGTACTCTACCAGCTCTCTGTGCAATACGAGCTGCACCAGATCCTGAGAAAGACACAATTCAGTTAAACAGCGCACAAACACACACATTTATTAACACCCCAAGCATCATGAACAGTCAGTATACACACTCATCACACTCTTTAGTTAATGACCATCGGTTAGTTGAACTCTCCTGACAGACACTGAAGCACAGCGTGATGTGAACCTCACCTCCAGCATCTGCACCACACCTTCATGTTCTCGTTTGGCAAATAACTGAGCCTGTGGAACCAGAACACACTCGTAAGCACACAACAATCTGCAACAATCATATATGTGACCCTGGACCACAAACCCAGTCTGGAGCCGCACGGGTATATCTGTAGCAACTATACATTGTATGGGTCAAAATGATCCATTTTTCTTTTATGCCAAAAATCATGAGGATATTAAGATCATGTTCCATGAAGATATTTAGTAAATGTCCTACCGTAAATATATAAAACATGTATTTTTGTGAGTGAATGCAGCACAATCGTGAACATAAATGCACAACTTTAAAGGAGATTTTCTCAATGTTTACATTTTTTTGCTCCTCAGATTCCAGATTTTCAATAGTTGTGTCTCGACCAAATATTGTCCTATCCTAACAAACCACACATCAATGGAAAGATTATTTATTCAGCTTTCAGGTTATATACATCTCAATTTAACAAAATTAACCCATGAGACTGGTTGTGTGGTCCAGGGTCATATATATATATATATAGGCTGTGACAAAAAAGACTAAACCGGCAGGGAAAATGAAACACAGAAATCTCTTAACTTAAACTGGCATGTATAATTTTACACCGAAAAAGCATAAGGGCCATTATGAACTAATATTAGCAAAGAACAATTGTATTTTTTTTTTATAAACTAGCATTAACAAAGGTTAATAAACGTTGTAAAAATATATTCCTCATAGTTATTAGTTCATGTTAATGTACACTGCCGTTCAAAAGTTTGCGATCAGTAATTTTTTTGTATGTTTTTAAAATAAGTCTCTTCTGCTCACCAGGCTACATTTATTTGACTAAAAATACAAAACAAACAGTAATATTGTGAAATATTATTACACTTTAAAATAACTGTTTTCTACTTTAATATATAGTAAAGTGTAATTTATTCCTGTGATCAAAGCTGAATTTTCAGCATCATTACTCCAGTCTTCAGTGTCACATATGATGATTTGATGCTCAAGAAACATTTATGATTATTATCAGTGTTGAAAACTGTTTTTTTCAGGATTTTTTGATGAATAGAAAGTTTGGAACAGCATTTATGTGAAATGTAATCTTTTTCACCATTATAAATGTATTTTTACTCTTACCTTTAAACAATTAAATACATCCTTTATTCTTAAAAAAAAAAATCTTACTGACCCCATTCTTTTGAATAATAGTGTATAATGTTACAAAAGCTTTCTATATCAGATAAATGCTGTTCTTTAAAAAAAACAAAAAACTTTCTATTCATCAAAGAATCCTGAAAAAAAACTTTTCAACATTGATAATAATAATTATCATGAATGTTTCTTGATCATCAAATCATCATATTATACTGATTTCTGAAGGATCATGTGACACTGAAGACTGGAGTAATGATGATCACAGGAATAAAATACACTTTACTGTATATTCACATAGAAAACAGCTGTTTTACATTGTAATAATATTTCACAAATAAATTGTACTGTATTTTTGATCAAATAAATGCAGCCTTGGTGTGAAAAAATTGTTATTTTAAAAACAATAAAAAAATGTACAGATGAAAATCCCACACTTTTGACTGGCAGTATATGCATTAATAAATGAGCCTGTGATTTCGCTTAGATCATCAGGGTTCATGAAACTGAAGCACAAACATGAGACTCATCGCTATGTAAATTCTTATTAAAGGAGTAGTTCACTTTCAAATAAAAATATCCTGATAATTCACTCACCCCGATGTCATCCGAGATGTCCGTGTCTTTGTTTCTTCAGTCGAAAAGAAATGAAGGTTTTTGAGGAAAACATTCCAGGATTTTCTCCATATAATGGACTTCAATGGCAACCAACGGTTTGAAGGTTCAAAAGTGAGTCTCAGAGCAGCTTCAAAGACTCCACCTGATCCAGCCGAGGAATAAGAGTCTTATCTAGACAAACCAGCGGCCATTTTATAAAAAAATAAATAAAAATGATACACCGTCTTGTACCGTCTCTGAGATGCGGCACGCATTACATCATCACGTTGGAAAGGTCACGCGTGACGTCGTTAAACATCAGGATATACACACGTAAGGACCATTTTACACAATAAACTGACACAAATACATATAAATATGTGTCATTCAACATACAATAACTTTGAACGGTCCTCCTACTCCACAGTTGTAAATTTCCGACTACGTCACGTGTGACCTTTCCAACGTACAACGGTACAAGACGGGCATTTGTGGTTAAAAAGTATATAATTTTTATTTATTTTTATAAAATGGCCGCTGGTTTGTCTAGATAAGACTCTTATTCCTCGGCTGGATCGTGTGGAGACTTTGAAGCTGCACTGAGACTCACTTTTGGACCTTCAAACCGTCGGTTGCCACTGAAGTCCATTATATGGAGAAAATCCTGGAGCGTTTTCCTCAAAAACCTTCATTTCTTTTCGACTGAAGAAAGAAAGACACGGACATCTTGGGTGACATCGGGGTGAGGACATTTTTATTTGAAAGTGAACTACTCCTTTAAAAGCAGAATGACTGGTAACAGTGTGTGACTGGTAACAGTGTGTGACTGGTAACAGTGTGTGACAGTGTGTGACTGGTAACAGTGTGTGACTGGTAACAGTGTGTGACTGGTAACAGTGTGTGACTGGTAACAGTGTGTGACTGGTAACAGTGTGTGACTGGTAACAGTGTGTGACTGGTAACAGTGTGTGACTGGTAACAGTGTGTGAGTGACTGGTAACAGTGTGTGAGTGACTGGTAACAGTGTGTGACAGGTAACAGTGTGTGACTGGTAACAGTGTGTGACTGGTAACAGTGTGTGACTGGTAACAGTGTGTGACTGGTAACAGTGTGTGAGTGACTGGTAACAGTGTGTGAGTGACTGGTAACAGTGTGTGACAGGTAACAGTGTGTGACTGGTAACAGTGTGTGACTGGTAACAGTGTGTGACTGGTAACAGTGTGTGACTGGTAACAGTGTGTGACTGGTAACAGTGTGTGAGTGACTGGTAACAGTGTGTGACTGGTAACAGTGTGTGACTGGTAACAGTGTGTGAGTGACTGGTAACAGTGTGTGAGTGACTGGTAACAGTGTGTGACTGGTAACAGTGTGTGACAGGTAACAGTGTGTGACAGGTAACAGTGTGTGACAGGTAACAGTGTGTGACAGGTAACAGTGTGTGACAGGTAACAGTGTGTGACAGGTAACAGTGTGTGACAGGTAACAGTGTGTGACAGGTAACAGTGTGTGACAGGTAACAGTGTGTGACAGGTAACAGTGTGTGACTGGTAACAGTGTGTGACAGGTAACAGTGTGTGACAGGTAACAGTGTGTGACAGGTAACAGTGTGTGACAGGTAACAGTGTGTGACTGGTAACAGTGTGTGAGTGACTGGTAACAGTGTGTGAGTGACTGGTAACAGTGTGTGACAGGTAACAGTGTGTGACTGGTAACAGTGTGTGACAGGTAACAGTGTGTGACTGGTAACAGTGTGTGACAGGTAACAGTGTGTGACAGGTAACAGTGTGTGACAGGTAACAGTGTGTGACAGGTAACAGTGTGTGACTGGTAACAGTGTGTGAGTGACTGGTAACAGTGTGTGAGTGACTGGTAACAGTGTGTGACAGGTAACAGTGTGTGACTGGTAACAGTGTGTGACAGGTAACAGTGTGTGACAGGTAACAGTGTGTGACTGGTAACAGTGTGTGACAGGTAACAGTGTGTGACAGGTAACAGTGTGTGACAGGTAACAGTGTGTGACAGGTAACAGTGTGTGACAGGTAACAGTGTGTGACTGGTAACAGTGTGTGACTGGTAACAGTGTGTGACTGGTAACAGTGTGTGACTGGTAACAGTGTGTGACTGGTAACAGTGTGTGAGTGACTGGTAACAGTGTGTGACTGGTAACAGTGTGTGACTGGTAACAGTGTGTGAGTGACTGGTAACAGTGTGTGAGTGACTGGTAACAGTGTGTGACTGGTAACAGTGTGTGACAGGTAACAGTGTGTGACAGGTAACAGTGTGTGACAGGTAACAGTGTGTGACAGGTAACAGTGTGTGACAGGTAACAGTGTGTGACAGGTAACAGTGTGTGACTGGTAACAGTGTGTGACAGGTAACAGTGTGTGACAGGTAACAGTGTGTGACAGGTAACAGTGTGTGACAGGTAACAGTGTGTGACTGGTAACAGTGTGTGAGTGACTGGTAACAGTGTGTGAGTGACTGGTAACAGTGTGTGACTGGTAACAGTGTGTGACAGGTAACAGTGTGTGACAGGTAACAGTGTGTGACAGGTAACAGTGTGTGACAGGTAACAGTGTGTGACAGGTAACAGTGTGTGACTGGTAACAGTGTGTGACTGGTAACAGTGTGTGACAGGTAACAGTGTGTGACTGGTAACAGTGTGTGACTGGTAACAGTGTGTGACTGGTAACAGTGTGTGACTGACCCGCTGAAGCCGCTTGATTTCATCCTGTTTGAACTTGAGGATTGCCAGTGCCTGTTCATGCTCCAGTTCCAGCTGTTGCCTGCGATCGGCGACCTCTCGCATGTGCTGCCACAACACACACACACAGACCAGTCACACACACACCGCGGGGAAGCCGAATACACAGGTTTCTGACAGGAGTCTGTGTGTGCTCTTGTTTTTGTGATTTATGGGGACACAAATGTGTATAATGACATGTGTATTACACTGGTATTACAACTTAAACATGATGTATGAGGACATTTCATGAGTACTCGTAATTCAAATAGCTTCAAAAACATAAAAAATGTTTTATTAAAAATGTAAAAATGCAGAATGTTTCCTGTGATGGGCAGGTTTAGGGATAGAGGCAGTGTGTGTGTGTGTGTGTCTGTGTGTGTGTGATGGGCAGGTTTAGGGATAGAGGCAGTGTGTGTGTGTGTGTATGTGTGTGTGTTTGTGTCTGTGTGTGTGTGTGATGGGCAGGTTTAGGGATAGGGACAGTGTGTGTGTGTGTGTGTGTGTGTGTGTGTGTGTGTGTGTGTGTGTGTGTGCGTGTGTGTGATGGGCAGGTTTAGGGATAGGGACAGTGTGTGTGTGTGTGTGTGTGATGGGCAGGTTTAGGGATAGGGACAGTGTGTGTGTGTGTGTGTGATGGGCAGGTTTAGGGATAGGGACAGTGTGTGTGTGTGTGTGTATGTGTGTGCGCGCGTGTGTGTGTGTGTGTGTGTGTGTGTGCGTGTGCGTGTGCGTGTGTGTGATGGGCAGGTTTAGGGATAGGGGCAGTGTGTGTGTGTGTGTGTGTGTGTGTGTGATGGACAGGTTTAGGGATAGGGGCAGTGTGTGTGTGTGTGTGTGTGTGTGTGTGTGTGTGTGTGTGTGTGCATGTGCGTGCGTGCGTGCGTGTGTGTGATGGACAGGTTTAGGGATGGGGCAGTGTGTGTGTGTGATGGGCAGGTTTAGGGATAGGGGCAGTGTGTGTGTGTGTGTGTGATGGGCAGGTTTAGGGATAGGGGCAGTGTGTGTGTGTGTGTGATGGGCAGGTTTAGGGATAGGGGCAGTGTGTGTGTGTGTGTGTGTGTGTGTGTGTGTGTGTGTTTGTGCGTGTGTGTGTGCGTGTGTGTTTGCGTGTGTGTGTGTGTGTGATGGACAGGTTTAGGGATAGGGGCAGTGTGTGTGTGTGTGTGTGTGATGGGCAGGTTTAGGGATAGGGGCAGTGTGTGTGTGTGCGTGTGTGTGTGTGTGTGTGCGCGCGCGCGTGTGTGCGTGTGTGTGTGTGGTGTGTGTGTGTGTGTGTGTGTGTGTGTGTGTGTGTGTGTGTGTGTGTGCGTGTGTGTGTGCGTGTGTGTTACCTTTAGGACCTGCTCTAGGTTCTCCAGCTTTGCACGGAGTCGCTGGTTCTCCTCCAGTACTGAACTATGCTGAGCGCTCAAAACACAGAGCTGTTCCTTCAGCTCCTCATTTTCAGCCTGAGACTACACAAACATGGCCACACTTTACAATACGGTTCATCAGTCAACAGTACACTGGTAAAAATATGATTTTGTGGTGAAGTAAATACTACAGAAAAAACAATGTAATTTACATGAAAAACTAAGTAAAATCTATATTAGTACTCAATTCAAGCGTGTAGAATGAATGCAATACAATGAAAGTGTAAATAACAACGTTATAAAATTAAGAAAAATTACTCAACTTTTCTAATACTGGTGTTCCCATCATGCACTGGGCCTTGAATAATTAACGAGGTTGATTTTTTACATCATTGCTTTTGTTGTTAGGATTAGAAACTTGCCATTTTGTGCCATTTTGATTCATTTTCCACTCAAAATTACACATTCAAATACAAAAATGATCCATCAAATGCTACTTGTAATGTTTTCAAGACCTAAGTCTTGAGGTCTCTGCGTTCACATGACAACTCGTTATATCTAGAATAACTATTGTATGAATTACTTAGATGTTTCTAAGTAAAGAATATACTTTAAAAGTGTGGTTTAATTCAATGTTTATATTGTTTGTTATATTTTGCAAGTAAATTACTTAAATAACCCACAGACAACATGCTAGATAACCTATTATGCCCATTTTTAAAGTCTTAATGTTGTTTTTGTGCTCTACTAGAACAGGTTGATTATTTTCCCAGAAACATTATATGGTTACACTGGTTTTTAATACCCAGGGGGTTCATAAAAAACGTATTTTTCAATTTAAAGACCTGGGCTGAATCTGAAATCGTTCTGAAACCAGGCATTATTCGAGGGGACATCCATTTGTAGTGGTGTCTGAAACCATAGTGGACGTTATTAAGTGCACTCAGTAACACACAATAACGAGTGTACAGCCAATGCACACTCAACGACCGTCCGAATACACTCCCTCGTTTTCATTCAGTCCTTCAAGTGTACTGTATTAGTGAACCTATATAGCGATTGAGGGTTTAGGGGGCGATTTCAGATTCAGCCTCTGGTATTCTTAAATTTTAAATTTCTGGTATTCTTATTCTTAATTGCCAATTATCAGCAGGTAAATTACTTTTACAACCCACTGACAACATGCCCTGCTATATGAGCACACAAGTGTTAAAGAAGACATATTCTCATTCTCCATTGTTGCGGCTCCTCTCTTCCCAGTCTGTCAGTAATGCTCTGTTTACTTCCTGTCTCTATGAAGCCCCTCCTCCTGAAAAGCACACTGTGCTCTGATTGGTCGGCTGGATCAGTGTGTTGTGATTGGATATAATGAGGAATATTGTGACGTGATCGTTCCCGGAAGAAACTCGAGACTACAATGGAGGCGTTTCAGGAGTTCAGAAACACTGACACTGATATAGAGAAGAACTCAGAGCTTTTTCATGATCAGACAGCAACATTACACACTGAAGAAATGTAAAAAGGCATATTAGGTCCTCTTTCATAACTTTATACATCTCACCTGGTCAAGCAGCTGAGCCTTTCTCCTGAGGAGTTCTGCCTCCTCTACTAAGTGCTCATTTCTGCTGCGCTCGTCCACTAGCTGGTTCTCCTAAACACACACACACACACACACACACATCTATCAGCCTGACACGCAGGAGACATGCACTGTAAGCATTAAATAAAGAGAATCACACTCACCAAATCGAGACATCGTTTCTGTCTCTTCCGGACCTCATGCTCAAGAACTTCACATTCTTTCCTCTTCTTGCCCAACTCACTTTCCTACAGACACATCATATAACTTCTTCAGAAACATGAATAGCATAGAATGTTTTGCATAGCATGAATAGCAGTCATTCATAATTGTAAAAAAATAAAATAATTATATACACTGAACAAAATTATAAACGCAACACTTTTGTTTTTGCCGCCAAAAACTCAAAGATCTAAGACTCTTTCTATGTACACAAAAGGCCTTTTTCTTTCAAATATTGTTCACAAATCTGTGTTAGTGAGCACTTCTCCTTTGCCGAGATAAATCCATCCACCAACTATATATATATATATATATATATATATATATATATATATATATATGTATGTATGTATATGTATATATATATCGGGTTTTGATCCACATCACATGTTGACTGCTGTATATATATATATAATTTTCTAGTTTTGTTCAGCTGCAAAATATTGTATTTTATCTTTTAGAAATTGCTGTTTTCTAAATTATTTTAAAATGTATATATATATATGTATATAGAAAACAGCCATTTCTAAAAGATAAAATACAATATTTTGCAGCTGAACAAAACTAGAAAAAAAAAAATATATATATATAAACATTACTCAACATTTGAAGTGGATCAAAACCTTTCATCAAAGTTATACATTAATTTTGAACAATACCCGATCTTGTCTTAGGACAACTTTGATTAACTTTTTTTGATCCACTTCAAATGTTGACTACTGTATATTCATAAAAAAAATGTATTTTCAATTTAAAGACCTGGGCTGAATCTGAAATCGTCCCCTACACCCTCATATGGGGCATTATTCGACGGGACATCCATTTGTAGTGGTGTCCGAAACCATAGTGGACGTTATTAAGTGCACTCAATAACACAATAACGAGTGTACAGCCAATGTACACTCAACGACCGTCCGAATTCACTCCCTCGTTTTCATTCAGTCCTTCGCTGAATGCCAATAGCGATTGAGGGTTTAGGGGGCGATTTCGGATTCAGCCTCTGGTATTCTTAAATTAATTGCCAATTATCAGCAGGTAAATTACTTTTACAACCCACTGACAACATGCCCTGCTATATGAGCACACAAGTGTTAAAGAAGACACTCATTTTCCTCATATTCTCCATTGTTGCGGCTCCTCTCTTCCCAGTCTGTCAGTAACGCTCTGTTTACTTCCTAAATTATTTTAAAATGTATATATATATATATATGTATATAGAAAACAGCAATTTCTAAAAGATAAAATACAATATTTTGCAGCTGAACAAAACTAGAAAATTATATATATATATATATTTATTTATACATTAGTCAACATTTGAAGTGGATCAAAACCTTTCATCAAAGTTATACATCAATTTTGAACAATACCCGATCTTGTCTTAGGACAACTGTGATGAACTTTTTTTGATCCACTTCAAATGTTGACTACTGTATATTTCCACTATTGAATTTTTGAAGACTTCCATCATCATTTCTAAATTCCCTGATAATTCCAGGCTTTCCATGACTCTGGAAATCCTGTGTTTATTCATTTATTTGTCCCAGCCTCACATGAATTCAGGTATTGTGACATTTTTAGGAGTGCAAAATCTGTGCATATAAGAGTATTTGGTGCCTGAGACGTCAGTGTACATGCATCTCTAGGCCAGTGATCATGTGACTCTTACCAGCAACTGAAGACGCTCTTCTGTGGTCTGCTCTTCCTGGTGGGCGGGGCTTGTGCCCTGTTCGGGCTTTACATTCGTTTGGGACTCCTCCCACTCTGCAGGAGTCTCCTCCCCCTTAGCAGGGGCCTCATCTACTACTGTGGGCGGGGTTTCAAACGCAACCTAAAGTAAAAGAAAAAAAGGTAAAACACCTATAAACTGCAACCAAACATGCAGCAGCAGAGGGTCGTGCACGCTATTCCATGTATTTAACATTTAAAATGCATATAGATACACTACTGATGACAAACCCCTGAATCAAAAATATATAATTCTCATAATACAGAAATCCTGCAAAGATACACTACAATGAATTTTAGATTCAAATAAATAAATAAATGCATGAAACAAACACTATTATGATACATGCATACATTACCATTTAAATAAACAATTAAATGCATTTTACAGTAATGACAAAAAAATGTTAACACTGATAAGTGAGGGGCGTGGTTTAAATGTGTCATGGTGCAAAAGTTCATTTATTTCAGTAATTCAACTTAAAAGGTGAAACTAATATATTATATAGACTCATTACATGCAAAGTGTGATATTTCAAGCCTTTATTTGTTATAATTGTGATGATTATGGCTTACAGCTTATGAAAACCTTTTCACAATATTCAAATTTTGAATTTGGGGTTTTCATAAGCTGTAAGCCATAATCATCACAATTATAACAAATAAAGGCTTGAAATATCTCACTTTGCATGTAATGAGTCTATATAATATATTAGTTTCACCTTTTAAGCTGAATTACTGAAATAAATCAACTTTTGCACCATATTCTAATTTTTCCAGTTTCACCGATATTCAAAAGCAAAATCATTGACATTTCTTGTCAGTTTTCATGAGATTTGTCTTTCTACTGTTCATGCCAAATGGTCATCTAGGTTTTTTTTTTTGTTAGAAACACCAGTCATGGGAAAAAGATGACATTTGTCTCAGCTCGTCTTTACTCAGAAGGTTAAGGGTCAAATGCCTTAGTGGCTAATTTTAGGGGACATACCTACTTACGCTCTAAGTGGAACTATTCCACTGTGGCCAAAGCCACGACCTGGTAACAAGATCAAAGAGCCAACGCAGCACAGCCGGGACGAAGAGTCCTTCGTCAGCATTCAGACCTTACTACACACTCACACACATCACACACACACACACACACACACACACACACACACACACACACACACACACACACACACACACACACACACACACACACACACACACACACACACACACACACACACACACACACACACACACACACACACACACAACGAGTAACGAGGAGGAATATTTAGCCTGTCAGAAAAAAAAATGCTAGTTTGTTGTTTTATTATATGATAACGATTCAGCGCAACTGTCGGCTATCCTATCCGTTTTCTCCAAAGAGAAATTGAATATTAAAAGTATAAAACCTTTTCAAACATTTTTAACATTTTTGCAATGACCTTAATGATGCTTTTTAATGTTTTCCTTTAGTGTGTAAAGTATCTATTTGTGCATGTATAAGATCTGCAAAGTTACAAAGCTCACAGTCTCCCAGGAGAGAACACTGATCCAGATAATATTACCTCAAACGTCTACGTCACAATGTGAAATATTAGCATAACGCTCGCCATACACACAGAGAGAAGATGCTGTGTGTTTGGATGCAAATGCTTAACTTCAGAAAACAGATGAAATTAGGAATCGGAGGTTAACATTGATTTATAAAGCTGTACCTGAGCAGAACAACCCAAACGGTTGCTTGTGTAAAGCGTATTTTACAGAGGACAGCTTCCTGATCCTGATATACAAAGACTGAAACGTTCTGCTCAAGTCTTGCTTGCAAAGTTGTTTCCGATCGATCGGCGTGATCATCCGCATTTTCAGAATCCGACTCAAACTGATATGATAAAACCGACAACATTATTATATTGCTATTAACTGTGTGTTTGCAAATGATTAACGCATTGGAAGCTGAAGCTCGTGATTATGGTGAGGGTCATTACATCTCCGACACACACTCGAGGTGTTCGGCCAATCACAACGCACTGAGTCTGCTGGCCAATCAGAGCACTGTGAGCTTTTCAGAAGGAGGGGCTTAGTAGAAATCAAAGCGTTTCAGACGCACTGGGAATAGAGGAGCTGCAATAATGTAGAGTGTGTGAAAAATAATGTTTTTTTTTTAACAGTAAAGCATGTTAACCTATTCTATTACATCCAATAAACAAAATAATGAACTTTTAAAATACCATTATATGACCCCTTCAAAGTATATAGTTCTGTTCCTTATAACCAATGAATGTTTCATGAGACGATTTGTTCATCCCATCATAAAATACTTAAAATTATCGGTGTAGGCTAGGGCTGTCACTTCTGTGAAAAAATCCTGTTCAAAGTGTTCATTGAATCGATTGTATCTATTTTCCATGTCTAAAAACGTTTTCATTTTCAACGCCAAATATAGGCAAATCCACGGACAACTAACAGGCATTAGGACGAACATAAAGAGCAATATTTCTGATGATTTATTGGCGTGAAGTTTCGTGCACAAAAACAATAAGCAGAGTGGACTACCATAACATCAATGAAAAACATAATGCAGGCTTCAACATGGCTGTGTTTACGATTAGAAATGTCAAACAAATGTTTGCATATGTAGGCGATGGTAGCCCGAATCTGTGTCTGTATGCATGAGACTGTTAGCCTGGGTGCCAGCCCACAACATTTTTTGGTCGGGAAGTTCGGTCTGGACTCGATCCGTTGAGGAGTAATTATGCACGGCTCCCAGAAGGCCTAGCCAATCAAATTGCCAGGGCGGGCTTTAATCGATGATGGACAGATGATCTGCGGTTACGTAATCACCACGTCATCAAAGAGCGGTTGGGTTGAATTGGTTTTCAACAAAGATGAAGACGACTGCAGCTGGAGGATTGAGATGTTTAGATTCCACTATTGCGTCTGTTATAAAATAAATCGACAGCGCATTCATTTTAAAAGACGAACAGAGAACCTCAATCAAGGCATTTGTCGATCGGAAAGATGTGTTTGCTGTCCTTCATACGGGATTCGCCAAAAGTTTAATTTATCAGCTGGCTCCGATGGTGGCTAAGAAGATGGGACGCAATGAACACCAATGGAAGGGATGCGCTCACGATCTCTGTTCTCTGAAGCCTCAGATGAACACGCTTCTTCAGCCGGCTCTCTTTCCTCGTCTCTACATTTTTTTTAAATCAGTCGAGTCGCGTTGCAACCGTGTTATAAAGTTGAGACAGGGTCGACAAATGCGAGAAGATTTATTTGCTTTTTTGTCGAGATTTAATCCTAAACGGAGAACTTGTTCGTATGAACATACACCATTTGTATTTCTCTCAAAAATGCTATTCGTGCTTGTAATGGCGCTTTTCCACTGCATGGTACGGTTCGGTTCGGTTCGGCACGGCACGCTTTGGCGCTTTTCCACTGCATGGTACGGTACGGCTCGGTTCGGTACGGCTCACTTATGGCGCTTTTTCACTGCATGGTACGGTACGGTACGGCTTCCTTTAAATAGTACCACCTCTGTTGAGGTTCCAAGCGTACCGTACCGATACTATAATGTGACGTGAAAACACTGCAGATCACTGATTGGTCAGACAGAATCGTCACTTCAGCGTCATTGTATTTGCGACACGAGACACTAAACCCTCTAGATTTAAATAGCCAGACAAGACAACAGCCAACGCGGTAGCACCTGTTTTTAGAGTATTTACTTGACAAAAAAAGTAAAAAAAAATCAAACAAGAAATGGCTGAATCGTGGTCAGTGGACGAGGTGCAGACGTTCCTCTCGTTGGTTGCCGAGGAGTGGAAGTAGCACAGCTCTTAGCCGCACACGGCTACCACCGTCCCACCCACTTTGAAGCGGTACTAACTGCAGTGGAAAAGCAACCGAGCTAAAGGGAACCGAACCGTGCCGTACCGAGTCGAGTCGTACCACGCAGTGGAAAAGCGAAGCGAGCCGAACCGTTCCGCGCCGAGTCGAACCGTACCATGCAGTGGAAAAGCGCCATAAGTACTCAGCGAATTCGTAAATTATTTTTACAACAGCGGCAAAGATCGTTTACACTCATTAATTTACTACTTCTTCCAGCGTGCAGCAGTTGAGCTCTGTTGACAACTACTGTATGCGTCGCTCAACATGCATTGCTCTGATTGGTTGTAGGTCTATCCAATTGAGTGCAGAGTTGTTGTTTTTCCTGGTTCGGTTAAGACACGCCTCATAATCAAAGCCCTGTGGAGCAGCATCAGACTCACATTCTGCCTAGAATATGAGTATGGCGAAGTCAGGCTAGAAAACACCAAGTATAGTGTTATAAATGCATACATTACATAAAAAATTTAAAAAAAAAATCTTTGCTAGATGTATGATGTTAATAACTGTGAAATAGCGTGAATAGCTTGAATCCACAACAAATGGACCTTGAAACGATAAGAGTTTGCAGGCAAAAAATGAAAGCGGCAGAACCTGTAATAAAACATGAATCAACATATTTTAGCAAAACGTTTGCTGCATATTTTGCATAGAATAGACAGGCTATGAGACTGTCTGAATACCAGCAGAATTCACATTTTTGTTGTAAAAAGAGACACATGCAGAAGTATAATCTGCTGTTCTGTGTGCTTGTCAGAGGCTGCAGTCGCTGTGTGACGCGTGTTCGCCGCGGGCGTATCGTGACGAGCTTGACGCGCGCCGAGAGAACGCCGTTAAAATCGAATCCCTATTTTCGTTTTCGAAACTTGTGTTGGTTGGTCCGATCGATTGTGCAATCGATTTTCAGAACGTAAAGTGACAGCCCTAGTGTAGGCGAGTATATGAAACACTCTCAATCGCCAGCTGGCCGGTAATATTTTTTGTGAATTCTACCAATGCATTGTTGTGAGAACATGAATGTGAACAACGCTCGGGACAGTTGACAGGCCAGCGCTGCATTGTCACAAAGGTTTAAGCCTTGCTAATGAACTATTCAAGCACAAGAAGACACGAAAGGAACTCAATTTGTTACTCGTAAGCGAAGCGCGCACCTCGAAATCCACGTCTCAGACAGCACGCCGATACTGAGTTGAGCTCTCTTTCATGTCTTCTTACGCTTGAACGGACATATTAAAACTAAATCATGTCAAAAGGCCTGTCTTGGCAAGTGTCCTCATATACATAGTCAGTTATTTCTTAAGTCAACGTAAACCGCCACGTGTGTAACAGTATATTGGATCCAGGTCTTAAAGTGATATCAGCCTAATATTCCTGCTCAATCAAAACAACTTTAATAAGAATTCATTTATTTTTTATGGCTGGTAAAAAATATTAATTGCCGGTACAAATCTTAAGTCAATGGCCATTGGCAGGTGTGGCAAAAAGTTAGTTTTGGCCCTGTGTATAATGCATTATAAGGTGTTCTTAATAATGCATTATATCTTTTCATAAATCATTTTAACCAAAGTTAAAATGCATTATAATATTAGCAGATTTCTTGGTACATCCAAAATTGGTGGTTTGTCATGTGTTTTAATGCATTATACTGTTCAATGCATAGATAAGTATTATAATGTATTATAACTGTGGTTACGATTATTCATGAGACCATTCAATGAATAAAGGTGCATTATTAATGCATTATTACCAATGAGATTTCATAAACCAATTCTTAATACATAAAAGAATCTGTAATACTCAATGTAAGTGACAGTGACAGGCAAGCAAGAGTTTACACAGCAATGAAAAACGATAAATCAGCTTAAACCGTTTACAATCAGCTGCATAAAAACCTTCATTAGCTCTAATTGCAGGCTTATCACACGCTAGTCCAGTTACGGCTGAAATCTGTCATCTGTGGACGCCTGAATAACGAAATGTTTCACTAGATGAATTAACCAAGCAGAACTGAGGGACGACTTCTTTTTTTACTGTCATTAGGGATCTTATTGCACAAATGCAAAGAAAATGGAAAAGGGTGCCCTTTTCATAAGATGTAAAATAAGTCTTTAATGTCCCCAGAGTGTGTGTGTGAAGTTTTAGCTCAAAATACCCCACAGATATTTTTATATAACATGTTAAAATTGAGGGTGAGCAAAACTGCACCATTTTTGTGTCTGTCCCTTTAAATGCAAATGAGCTGCTGCTCCCGGCACATTTCTGAATGGTTAGTTGATGAATTTATGTAGATTATGTGTAGTTATCTTCTAGTCATTGATAAGCATATTCTGTCATGATAATCTATAAATCGCGTTCACGGGGGCGGGGTTTATGTACATTTTTATGTAAATGTCGTGTAGTTCCTACCAGCCGTTTGTTGTAGTTCTTAAAAAGCGATTTCTGTAAAAGCAAATATCTCCCTTTGCTTTGAACTTTGAGCGTTGTAACTTTGCAGATGTTGTTTATGATCAAACAGCAACATTACACACTAACTACAGTTAGAAAAGTGAATCAAACACCCCAACAAGACAAACAAGCAGCTTGACATTAATGAACGAGAAACGAACAGCAGGGGGTCATGAATTGAATTTTCACATATAAGAGATCATTGTGCAGTTAAAATATCCTGTAAGTTTCAGAACTCAAAACTGCCTCGTTAGCCCAAAAACAGCTTTTATTGAAACTAAGCTCTCAAAACGACTCAGTATGATGAAGGACCGCCTCTGCAGAAGAAGATCGACGCCCACTTCTACATCATTGCCTCTTTAGCCCCGCCCACTGACTCACACATGTCATGTAGTCATTCACATGCTATCGGAATTATCGTAACCAAGTATCCTAGTAAAAAATATTGGACATGAACGGCCTCTCAAGTCAAAATTTAAACTCGTAATCACGCCATTAGAAATGGGAAGTAAGAATTTTCCGATAGCACATGAAAGCAGCATAAATACAAGAGCAAGATGCAGTGACAGTTACTGGATCCGACAGTTCGCTTGATATGTACTCGCTTTACCTTCCCTTTACTGAAAATGATGAACGATAATTATAAGAACATCATGTGTGACGGTACATTCAATCATAACTCATTTACACAAAACACTGAGTTATCCTGTCAACTATAACTGTGGTAACTCAGCCACAGCTAAGACTTATAAACTCACTCAACTCAACTCAACTTTATTTATAAAGCACTTTCAACACCACAAGTGGAACCAAAGTGCTGTACAGAAGGTATAAAAAATAAAATAAAAACAATGCAAACATATCCTCACGCTAGACAGTTTATTCCCAGGAAACAACCCCAGGCAGTCATCATCCACACAACCCTTATTTCCAAATAAAATCATCTCGGTCTTATCCTCATTTAGTTGGAGAAAGTTATTCGCAAGCCAACACTTAACTTCAGCCAAACATGCATGAAGAGACTGAATGGCACATTTATGCCCATGTTTCAGTGGTAAATACATTTGAGAATCATCCGCATACAGATGATACTGAATCCCAAATTTCTCAAAAATCTAACCTAGAGCCAGCTTAAAAAGCGAAAATAAAATTGGTCCCAGTATAGAGCCCTGTGGAACCTCACACACAAGAGAGGCAACGGAAGAAGAAGAATCCCCTAAATTGACTGAAAAAGTCCTATCCTTCAAATAGGAAGAGAACCATTTCAGGGCTAAGCCCTGAATACCAACCTGATCCCTAAGAAGATCAATGAGAATGTTATGATCAACCGTATCAAATGCCGCTGTAAGATCTAACAAAAGCAAAACAACACGGTTTCCAGAATCAACACTTCGTAGGATATCATTAGAGACCCTGAAATGAGCGAATTCTGTACTATGACCAGCTCAAAAACCTGACTGGGTTTTAAAGCATATGTAATACGCACAAATGTTTTTTAGTTTCAACTATGTAACGAGATAAACTCCTTTCTGTAGCGTCTTCCTTTCAACACTGATATAATGTGATAAAATACAATACTACCTCACAAGAACATAAGGAATATGTAAGGGTTAATGCCCGACGAGGTGTCCATTGTCAGGTATTAATGGACGACGGCGAAAACCATTAATACCTGACAATTGACACCTCGTCGGGCATTAACCCGTTTATACCATGTTCACTTGCCAAATAACACATTTTTAAAACATCAGTTTATATTTTAATTAGTTTTACAATCGAAATCTAACGGTTTTAGAACTCCTTTACTAGGTATCCTACATCACTTTTTAATGGACACCCTACAGCCAATCAGAATCGAGTATTCACCCAGACCATGGTATAAAAATAGATAGAATTGATCAATTACCAAGACTCAAGTATGGATGAATTTTTCAACATCGTAAGTTTTCAAAACAACTAAAGGCGGGGACATTGAAAATTATTTTAATATGCTTTATAAAATCATAAGGCGGCGTTTACCTTTTTGAAGTGTTTCAAAAAGAGGGTCAAAAATCGGATAGAAAATAGCATTTAACTTCTAAATTAGGATGTCATCTTTCTAACATTATAAGTGAACCTAAAAAAAATGTCAATAGTGTCATTATTCAGCTCAGTTTAATCTAATGAAGAAATATACAGAAATAAAATCTGTGTGTAGAGTGCATGTTGCACTCTTCTCCTGAAACTCCTTTAGTTGGGTGAGCTTCTGCTGTCATATTTCATCTGAACGTACACACAGCTTGATGGAGACGTAACGCATGAAATGATCTGACGTGTGAAGGAAACGAGTAAAAGCGCAGAAGTGGCATCTAGCCAGTTGACCAGGCTCTCACTCCATCGTCCCCGAAACACCCGTATAATGACAGATTTGTGCGTCCACTTTTAATTAAACTGCCAGACACACACAGCTGCAATATTTATCGGTTGGGAAACGCTGGGTAGAAGAGACACTACAGGAGAATAGGGTAAAAAACAAACAAAAAAAGACTAAATATACCAGCCGAACAACAGCCGAAATGCATCATGCAACCGTAAAGCTGCTTTTAAACTATCTGTACTGTAGAAAGCGCTACAGAAATAAAGCTGACTTGAACAGTGATATTAATATTTTAAAAGATCTCAGCCATGAACCACAACATGCGAGACACTGACAGGTTGCATAGACACAACTGAAGTTTAAATGTGCATGCATATCTCCAAGAAGTTTGTCAACTTTCAGTAATAGCATGTAGATATTAGCCTCAAAGATAAAATGCATGAACTAAAAGCCATACATATAGTTATAAGAGCATGCATACTGATATTATAAGTTACTGACGCCTTATATATTGGGCCTGCCTGTGGCTAAAGCTAACACTTGTAAAGCGAACATCCTATACTAAGACTTATACCTCAGTAAAGTAAAGCGATCTGAAAGCAAGCCTCGGTTTAAGCTGTATTTTATCAAGCCTGTGGTTCGACCCCATACGCCGGCCTGCGTTGGCTATAAGCACATTGCTGTAATCCCGTGGACTAGTGAAACGGGTAACTGGATCACTTCTTTAAAAAGCACCTTAATGGATTGGCCTGCCCGCCGCTGGTTTTCTTCTATAGCACATGCACCAGATGCACTGACACTGAGAGTCTGTCATGCATCGTCTACGTTTGCTATTGCAATCACCAGTCGGCACCAAACTCCAACATCTGGCTAACTTTTAAAACACGAAATTTAGTGAAGCGTCATCCAAACTAGGGCCTAAAAGTGGCTCATCTCCCGCAACTCTCTGTGTTCATGCATAATAACGCATGCATTTTGTGCACAAATGCAATATGATTTGTCACCGAGGGCCGCAATCATACGCTAGCGCTCGCCTGCCAATGACAGGACAGGTGAGTGTTATAATCCGTCCCGCACTGACGGCACGCGCACACAGACTCTTCAATCTCTCATAACACATGCATGTTACATCATTACGACATTCATGCAATTACAACCCGTTCATCTCTGCAACAACTCACAGTGTGTAGATAAATCTGCCACGCGTGCACACCTACCCCTCTTCTGTGAGCTGATGGAAAGAAAAGTGTCCGCTCTCTGACTGCGGGAATCTTTGGTTCGCTTTGGGCCGAAGTCGCAGCTACCATCCAAAACCTCTCAACGCTACCAGGGCAACAGGCAGAGGATTATGGGACCGTACCATTCTGCTGTCAAAGGGGATTAGAGCGCACACAACATGGCCCCTTTCTTTCCCTGTGTGTGTGTGTGTGTGTGTGTGTCCAGATTACCCGTACTGGCGTTCTCATGCAGAGACGGCTTTACAGAGACGATGGGGTCAGTTAGATTGAAACTTCAAATGGTCAGTAAATTGGATGTATTTTCATGCTATCCGTTCATATGCAACACAAATTCTGTGATGTACAAAAGTTTGGACACATTTCACAAACTAACCTCAAGCATTGAGGCCTTTAGCTCACAGAAATGCATAATCAACTGATAAGCTGATATTTTCTGCACCACTATTGTATAATTTATGAGTGTTTTTCCAAACCACACCTTCTGCTCCGCCCTCTGACTGCCATTGGTCACCAAAAAAGATAGTCCCGCCCACAACTCACATCATTGGTTGAGTCAGAGATGAGTGTTAAACTGGAGTATGGGAAAGCATTTTCACGGCAATGAATGAACGGCAGAATTTTATGTGAATATATATTAATAAATTCTGTGAATAAAACAGAAATGGAACTAATCAAAAGACTACATGTACTTTATCGTTAACACATACAGGTTAGATTAAAATGCACTGAACTTCTTGAGCCGAGTCGAGTGCCTTACAAGCAACTTTCAAATCATTTTTAAACATGTTAAAGGAGTGTATAGCAGGTATTCACATCACAGTGGGCGGAGTCACTGCGGTTACACCCACTGAGCTGAAAACACACTAACACACATCTAAAACGGGAAAGAGCCGTGCGATCGACTGTACAAATATATTCTACAAGACATCTGGGCACTTTAATTTCGCCAACAAACTTCAATTTCAACTTCAAACTTCAATCAAACTTCAACAAGACTTCAATTTAAAGTCAATTAAAATTAATTAGCATAATGCTTTACAATTTTTGCGCTTTAGTGCTGAGAGTGTCTGCTCGACAGAAGCGTTAAACAGGGAAAACACCGCAAAACGTGACGATGTGTAACGTTACAGCTGACACCAGCTCTCACACAGATTTTTGAACGATATCATTGAGATCAGCGGGACTTTTGCCTTCAAAATCAGTCCTGGCATAACTTTACAGTCAGTTCTGTTTCCCGGACAGATCGATAGAGTTCCGTGACGCTGAATAAGGGATTTTTCCCGGTAGGTTTGAACCTGCTGGTGGTCGAGGAAGGAAATAAACATTAATTTGTGGGTTGAGAAACTATTAAATCTACAGGTATTTTAGTTTACACAGTTCGCTACAGATGCGGCGGTTAGCTAGCTCTGACTACCAGTAATAATAGTACACGCTCTGACCATCCAATCAAAGGGCGTGAAAATGCTTACGTTATTGTATGCCTGCTAGATGGCCCCGGTGCAATCAACTCGATATCTGATTGGCTGATTAAATCTGACCGATTATCTGATTGGTTAAAGCAACAGTTTCATTGCCATTCATTTTAAGCTACAGGCGCCAGCACTATCGATTCTGAAGGCCTCGAGGCAGATATATTTGACCCTGGCAACACATGATGACTGAAATATGATTGGATAAAGGCACTAAAATAAATATACACTACTGGAAGCAGCGCAACCAAGAGAAAAGCTATGAAATTATGAGAACAGACTATTGGGAATAATTTAATACTCATTCATAAAAAAAATATATTAAAGTGCAAGTCAGTGATTCTCATAGTGATTAGGCCAGCAGAGAAGGCCTTGCTGGCTCTGACGGCCCACCACTGCTGTACACGAACACATACGCACATATATAAACATCCATGAACACACGCACGCACATGCACAGATACAGACTCACACATACACGAACACATACACACATATATAAACATCCATGAACACACACACGCACGCGCATGCACAGATACAGACTCACACATACAAGAACACATACACACATACAAACATGTGCACGCACATGCAAACAAACAAACACACATGCACACACACACACAAACACACACACGCACATGCACACAAACAAACACACACACGCACACACACACATGAACACACACACGCACACACAAACACACACACGCATACACACAAACAAACACACATGCACACATACACATGAACACACACAGACACACACACACGCACAGTCGCACACATATATAAACATCCATGAACACACGCACGCACGCACATGCACAGATACAGACACACACATAGAAGAACACATACACACATACACGCACATGCACACAAACAAACACACATGCACACACACACACACACACACACACACACACACACACACACACACACGCATACACACAAACAAACACACATGCACACATACACATGAACACACGCAGACACACACAAACACACATACGCACACATATATAAACATCCATGAACACACGCACGCACATGCACAGATACAGACACACACATACACGCACACACACACGTACGTACGTAGATGCACACATACACAAACACACGTGCACAAACACGCACACAAACATATGTACGCACATGCACACAAACACACATGCACACACACACACAAACACACGCATGCACACAAACAAACACGCATGCACATGAACACAAACATATACACGCACATTCTCTCTCTCTCTCACACACACACACACCGCATACATCTACTCTATCATTGTGAGGACATGCATTGACAGAATCTCTAGCATCAGAGCTCCAGTAACTGCCGACCCCTGACCCCTAAACTACCCTTGACCTGATTAACATAATCCCTAAAACCAAGAGATGACCTTCAAACAGGCCTTTCAAGAGCTCTCACTTTACTCCCTTTGTCCTCACAGAGATAGTTGTACACGTACACACACACACACACACACACACTGTGCTGGGTTCAGTATATAGAGTTGCTCATTAGCCAGTATTACAGATTATGGTGTAGTCCATTGCATAAGAGCAGAAACATCATTCATTTCAGTGTAAACACAAAATAAGCCCTGAAAAACCCCACAGGAACAGACCCATCACAAACACGTGGACCATAATCCCGACTCCTTCACAGAGGAAGTGACTCCGTCCAGGAAAGAATCCTCCAGATTCCCGTTTATATCGATGACACTTAAGAGCTCGGAGAATCGGCTGAGCAATTACAGCATTACCAGTTCACCAGCGGATTAAACCAGGACGGCCAGTGTGATGGAGGCAGTGGTTTCAACTGGTTTTGCTTCTCAACCCATTTTGTAAAGCAACAACTCCAAAAGAATAATATGAACAATGTGGGAAGAATTATGAAAAATTTGCTTCCCAAACATCTCTTGAATTATAATAATTTCACACAAAAACGATTTTCTGTGACACTTTTAGCAGAGACCATTGACCAGATTTATAAAAAAAATGTAAAAAAAAAAAATATATATATATATATAGGTTATTGAAATAAAATAAACCTGAATTAAAACTAAATTAAATTCAAATAGTTTTCAAAGCAACACATCTCATTTTCATTTAGCATTAAACAAAATAAAACTGAAATAAATTAATAAAAAACTATATGGAAAAAAAATTATATTTGAAAAGTTAACAGAAAAAAAGAAATATTAAAAACAACTTATTTAATTTCAGCTATATGGCAACTGGAAAAAACTAAAATCAACGTATAAAAGAAAACTAATAAAAATGACAAAATTACTAAAACAAGCCAAAAAAAAAGAAAAAAAAAAGGAGAAAGAAAGTTATTCAGAAAACTAAAACAACACTGCCACTGAGCCATTTGGGTAATTTAGGGCTGTCACTAACGATTATTTTGGTAATTGAGTTATTGGTCGACTATATTGACGATTAATCGAGTAAACGTCAATACGTTGTTCAATTTAATTGAACAACACTGTTAAAATACATAATATTCATGATATAAACAATCAACTTAAGTGTATTATGTATGATATCAAATGCCAGCAGTGCACAGCGGTGTGTTTACACTTTACAGCAGATCAAATCCTGGTTTAATATCGCTTATGTTTACTTAATCTTTCATATTTGGTCACTTCTTTACGATAGAAATGCTACAGCCGCTGTGATTTCCTAAACAAGAACACGCGGACATCAAAACATGCAAACTCAGAACGAGGGTTTAGACTTTTATTTTGAAATATTGATGTATTCTCCTGTGTTGGCGCAGGTTTATAAGTGATTTACATCACAAATCTGGTGAAATTGTGCATGTTGTGTTTCCAGATGAACAAACTCACAGCACATGCGAGTTTGAGACGCATGTCAATGATAACAGTGGAACACTTTGCTATGAAACACAAAGCGCATCAGACTTTATATGCATTTAGAAACGGTCTAATAATGCATTTCATGGATCTGTAAAACGCGCCACTTCTGGTATTTTGACGGTTAATCAACACAACCACATGATGTTTTTTAATTGAGTATATCTGTGGCAATAGCCAACTATACATCGTATGGGTCAAAATGATCTATTTGAATGATTTATTTAGTAAATGTCCTACTGTAAATATATAAAACATGTATTTTTGTGAGTGAATGCAGCACAATCGTGAACATAAATGCACAACTTTAAAGGAGATTTTCTCAATGTTTACATTTTTTTGCTCCTCAGATTCCAGATTTTCAATAGTTGTGTCTCGACCAAATATTGTCCTATCCTAACAAACCACACATCAGTGGAGAGATTATTTATTCAGCTTTCATATGACATATACATCACAAATTAAAAAAATTGACCCATGTGATCCACAGAGTGATTTGTTGCTCAGTGTTGGGAAACAGGGATGTTTTGAGCCGGCACTCACCCTGTCGTCTCTGTCCGGTCTCTCTGAAGAGTTTTCTGTGGGCGCGCTGCTCTGATCTCGGGTGGAGGAGACCGACAGCTGTCTCTGGAGACGCAGAACCTCCTTCTGAGACTCCTTCAGGAGACGCTCAAACTCACTGACTCCCACAGGACCCTGAGGCAGACATGAGGAGATCAGTCAGCGTGTTTTGCAGATCACTATAATAGTCCTGCGCTGAGACACACTTCCATTTCTACTTAAAAGTGTGTGTTCAGAGAATGCTGGCTATGTGCAGTACATGACATCTCCTGCAGGTGGAGACATAAGTCATGATAATGAACATGCAAGCGGGAACTGAGCGCCGAAATATAAGAGCAAATGCACAGGAATCATGTTCTGTATTTAGTAAGTTGGTCATATATTTTAAGAACTTAATTCAAAAACACATGAACAGAACAGATCTAATCTGATTCTGATGCAAATAACCTAAGAAAATAAGATGAAAAAAAAAGAAAGTTTAATTTACAGGTGAAACTGGAAAAATCTGAATATGGTGCAAAAGTTCATTATTTCAGTAATTCAACTTAAAAGGTGAAAAACCTTTTCACAATATTCTAATTTTGAATTTGGGGATTTCATAATCTGTAAGCCATAATCATCAAAATTATAACAAATAAAGGCTTGAAATATCTCACTTTGCATGTAATGAGTCTATATAATATATTAGTTTCACCTTTTAAGTTGAATTACTGAAATAAATGAACTTTTGCACCATATTCTAATTTTTCCAGTTTAATCTGTAATAAAAAAAAAAAAAATAAAAAAAAAAAAATATATATATATATATATATATATATATATATATATATATATATAATAATAATAATAAGCCTGACTGAAACTTTGTTGTAACTCCAAAGAGGAAAGTGCACAGGAATCATGTTATATATTTAGTAATTATTAGAAACATCAAGTTGAATATATGAACAGAACAGAACATCTAATCGGACTCAGATGCAAAATAACCTTTAATGGCTTACAATGGCTGACTAAAATTTGTTGCCAAAAATCAACTCTTTTTTAAAAACACCATGTGAACAGATCTATTCTGATTCTGATGCAAATCAGCAATACTTAAAGGAATAATTCAACCAAAAATTAAAATTAGCCCATGATTCACTCACCCTGAAGACATCCTATGAGTACAGTATATGACTTCCTTCTTTCAGACGAACACGAGTTATATTAAACAATGTCCTGGCTCTTCCAAGCTTTATAATGGCAGTGAATGGCCGTTTCTGTTTTGAAGTCCATAAAAGTGCATCTATCCATCATGTGATGCGTTTGTGTAAGAAAAATATCCATATTTAAAACGTTATAAAGTAAAATAACTTTAAAGTTTTAATTATAGATATTTTTCTTTCACAAACGTATCGCTTCTCTTCAAAAGGCCTTTATTAACCCCCGCAGAGCCATGTGGAGCACTTTTATCATGAATATATGCACTTTTATGATGGATAGATGCACTTTTATCATGAATAGATGCACTTTTATCTTGGATAGATGCACTTATATCATGGA